>NC_089766.1:42130620-42145620 GCF_040412425.1 Macrobrachium rosenbergii
GGAAAACCATGCCCTCTGTGATAGTGAGAGGATCATTAGACCGTTTTACAGGGGCTACATGAACACCGACCATAAGAAAGACGAGGCAGCCCCTGAAGAACATCATTGGCCCATTTAGAACCCACCAGTGCAGACAAAAAAGGCAACTTTACAATCCATTACAAGGGTTGAAAGACTGCCCAGTACCTTATGAAGAACAGCCCCATCACTAGTGATGATTTCATGAAGAGGAGAGTTGTTCACCAAATATCATGCCTTGAGAATGGATGCTGCCATTTGTACATTGGTATGACTACGACTCGACTCTCCAAGAGGATCGCCATTCACCTACATGAAGGGGCTGTATACCAGCACTACATGAGGGAACACGGCATTGCCCCCCAAAATGCCAGAAGATCGTAGGAAGTGCAAAAATCCTGGACAGCAACAACGACCATCACCACCTCTGAAATAAGGAGGACCTCAACATCCTCTGATGGAAAGCATATCTAAACATAACCCAGGAGACCATTCTTCTCCCTATCATTGTCAGGAGAATGGTAAGGCACGCCCACAGGATGACAATTCAGCCACCCGCTCCCTCAGGCAGCGCGTCCTATGACCAGAACTCCTGGTGACCTGGCACCAGACAATCAGCCAGACTCTCCTGGCTGAGTCATTCTGCTCCCAACCAACAGTAGAGGCCGCCCCCCCCCCCCCCACAGCTTTGATGACCAATCCAAAATCACCAAAAAATATTTTTTACTTAAAATATTGAATGTTGATATCTTGGTAGTACATGCTACATACTCTTCAGCTTTTATTGAAACATGGAAAAAGGTACATCAGAAACTATTTGTACAGCAGGCAGGTTGTCTCAAGATAAGTGTGCCTCCTTCGATAGGAAATCTGCCCATCAAAGATTATCTTCGACCAAATGAATGGTTCTCTGGACTTTGGGTGGAGATGGGCAAAATGGGTCATTTCAGATCGAATTTCTTAATTGGCAGTCATTGCACAGTAGTATGGATTAATTTCTCTGATGACATATTCGTTGTTGATGTAGTCTAACCTAACAAAGGGTTTATTACCACTGGCTTTTCCTTCGGATTGGCTTTTGACCAAAGATGAGAATTATTAGGGTTGAGACTGAAATTCTGTTCAGGCCAGAGGAAGCATTTGTATACGGATTTTACCACCCAAATGAAAGGCATTAGTAAGGAAAAACACAACAACCTTACTACTTTTTTAGAGGTACTTTGTTTGGAACCAAATCTGGGAATCTTCTAATCCCGCCAGGTAAACTAAGTGTTGCTCTAAAAAGGACTATTAGTTATAAAGAAGAGTGAGTAGTGAAATCAAATATGGGTAATTCTGTAGTCATCATTAGTTCCATTGATGACTATAGGGCAATAATACTTAGGCTGCTTTCTGATGAAAACACCTGTCAGCTTGTGCAAGGGGAACTGGATGTTATCTTTGAAGTTGAAAAGGACATTTATTCTTGTATGTTTCTGTAAATTACTTGAAATACTTAACATGCGCTGTTTGTCCAAAAAGCAATGAAGGTGTGTTGTGCTTAACTCTACTTTGACTTCACTGATTGCTTATAAGAAGCCAACACCAATTATAACAACATGGCCAGCTTCGATGTAGTTTTCTTAATTATCAAAATGCCTTCTGGCAAAATTTTGGATAACAAGAATCAAAGGTAAATAACAAGCCTATTATTTCCTTTCCCACGAAGAAAGAGTTGTGAACTGATAAGACGATTTTTTGTAGCTTCATACGTACGGAAACTTTCTGCTTCATGTGAACTCTGACGTCACTCTTCTACATTAACGATTTTGTATATAGAATCTCTCGAAGCTTCAGTATCCCTTAAAATCAATATAAATGGCATAAAGAAAGCATTCATCAATATCAAAGTAAACAAGTAAAAAATGCGCTTAAATTTCTTCGGCGCAATCAATTTTTTTGTACAGCTTATAATGCGGTATGAAACTCTCAGCCATGGCCCATAAAACTATCTGCCGCGGCCCATGAAACTTTCATCCAGGGCCACGTGGTGGCCTTTGTTGTTAGCACCTATAGCGGTGCCAGACACAGGATCGTGGCAAACTTTAACCTTAAATAAATTAAAAACTATCGAAGCTAGAGGGCTGCAATTTGGTATGTTTGGTGATTGGAGGGGGGGGGGGTGATGAACATACCAATTTGCAGCCCTCTAGCCTCAGTAGTTTTCAAGATCTGAGGGTGGAAAGAAAAAGTGTGGACGGACAGACAAAGCCATCTCAATAGTTTTCTTTTACAGAAAACTAAAAAGTGGAAACCGTGATATCTCCCTTTGCGGCAGGTTTTCATCCTGAATTACACCTACTGTACACAAAAACCAACAAATAATTTATATTCATTATATTAGTCTCACAATACAGCCATGTAACGAAGTGTTTTAATAGTGTTGCGGCTCATATATGCTACATGTGATCCTAAGCAGCTATACTTGTGCTTTTCATTGTACTTTTTACAATGTGATTACAAGATGTGAGACTGCAGGCACCAGGCACAAAACTGCTAACTTTTTGGTGACTTTTTATAGCAAGCACCAAAGACTGAGTGCCATTACTTACTGTATATTGTATAGCATCTTTCAGGAGTGAAGTACATTACCGCTGGCCTCTCTCTTCACGAGGTGTTTGTCTGTTGTCTGTGAAGCTGCTGATGTTATGGAAGGTGTCTGCACAAGGGATTTATCCTTGACTCGAGAGTTAGAGAATATTCCTACAAACTGTCCACCAGTTGACCCAACTGTGAAGGAGTTCCACAGCCAACTGGGGCCAAGAAAAGGGTATGGGGCCAGCGACCACATCTCTAGGGACTTGCTGAGAACCTAAAACTATGCCTCAGGCACTAACCCTTCTAAAGTGAAAAAGATTATTATTTTATATATTATATTATATATATATATATATATATATATATATATATATATATATATATATATATATATATATATATATATATATATATATATATATATATATATATATATATATATATATATATAAATATTTTCTTCTAGAATCACTGTTGGTGTGTGCATTATCCGTAAGTGTAGTCGGTTCTAAAGCGCACTTGAAAGGCGTTATGTCCTGAAGTTGTGGCGTCATCTGGTTTTAGTTACCTGAAGACTCCACGTGACGTGAACGTCGAGTTTCAGGTGCGAGAAAAAGTGGCTTCACAAACGGCGTTGCAACCACTCGCTTTTTACCTGAACCCCACCCCCATATCTCCCACCCCCTCCCCGATTTCCGCCCCCAAACTCCATGCGTCCATTTAATCATTAGAATGACGGGAGAATTACGAAACTATGCAAGGAGGTCCCTGAATTCTGGTCGCGTTCTCTGCCTCTTTCTTTCCCCCTCATTGCTCTTCCACTCTGCTCATTCTTTCTTTGCATTCTTCACCCTCTTACGTCTCTCTCTCTCTCTCTCTCAGTCTTCTTACTTTAGTCAAGAATCAGTTAACACAAACAACAGTAACAGTAATTACATCCACCCGGAGCTAAAACGGTGCCGGTGAAACGAACAAAATAGTCTGGGAATTAGAAAAATGTCGCTACTTCTGCTTCACAATACTCTCTTATCCTAAGAACGTTTTAGAATTGGGGACGGGTCCGTCTTCAGGGAGGCCGACGCTCCCACCTGTGACAAATGCATTGACTTTCATACCCCACGATCTGTTGATCAAACATCGTATTGCAAGAAGGTTGAAGATCATGTTCATTATAAAACAATGCTGCACAATAGTTTCTGAGAGGTGGTCTAAGAGAAGAATTCAAGCATTACAGAGAAGAAATTATATCGACGAGGAATAGCAGGAACCAACGGACAGCAACGCACTGATTTTTGTAGGGTTACACGAAGTCTGAGGCGCCGTTACATAGGGAAAACCTCAACTCCCAAAAACTGAACCATTCCGACTTAAAGACTGCCATCGGAATCACCGGATTATCGGTCATTAGTTCTTGTTCGTCGTCTGAACAGGTGTAAGCAACTGACTGCGAGCCTTTCATTTTAATCAATATTATTATAATTTGTTAATTGCTGCAGTGTAATCGTGTTGGTGATATTAAAAAAGGAGCGTCAGGAACACTTGTCAGTATTGCAAAGCCAGAATGGTTGCTATAGCATGAAAGCTTCAATACCGCTGTTGCCAACACGTTGTTTACATTTTGGTGACATGAGGGAATATGGACACGGCCAGGAGGATTCCCTCCTTGAAACAGATGTTAGCGTTGATGTCCGAAATCGACAGTGACGAAGAAACTGGAGATGCACGATAATTAAGTGAACTGGGTTTAAGAATCATAATAGAGCCGTTGGTATGGTGCCTGGGCCTAGTACTGATGTTTTGGAGTTGAGGGTTGAACTATATGGTAGCTCCGCGGCGGCGACGGCACTATAACTTGACTTTTTCTGCAGTTTTTTTTGGTTGCTAATTATGAATTTACCTTTAATTTTTGGCGCTCGAGTGTAATTAACCCCTGAAGTCCATCAAACAAGGGGTTTCCATACGCGATCTTCACAAGACAGAGCACGGGTACGTCTGTTTCGAACGGTTCATATCCCGTCCGGCAAGTGCAATAACTTGTTAACGTATGGGTAACCCCCTCCCCACCCCCCCCCCCGGGGCCAGTACTAAACACGGCGAAGGGACATTCCATTTGGCCGACAACAAACAGATGCACCGCCAGTATTAGAACCCCTAAAAGTGTAGAAAAAAACAGTTGAAAAGATAAAAACAGGCGCGGAGCTAATGTTTAGAATTACCGAGTGGAGGCCTCGTGTTGGAGGTAACTTGGAAAGAACTGGGACTGGGTAAGAAGCACTTAATGGTGACCCCACAACAACAACGAGTGGAAGTGATGACAGCAGCCAGGACAGGATAATGTGATAGAAACTATTGACAACTTTTCCAGCCGTTGGTGAGTGTTCACTTTCAGTATTTATTTTACTCAGCGCATTTTTCCTGGTCTTCTGTGATTGTGTATTTTAGCCTTTTTTCCGTTTTTCTTGTTATTAATATCCAAAAATGTAATATTTAACAGCTGATGGTGAAGGACCACGAAAATGGCGGAAACAAAAACGATTTCAGATGTCTTTTCTGATGATTTCTTTGACGTTTTTTTCTTCCGTCATTATTTCATGAATGTCATACTGATAATAATACACAAGAATGCCAGGGCTATTTATGATCGATTTCTCGAGCCTGTGGATGAAGATTAATGCGGGAACGAGGACTTCCTTCCATGTTTGTAAGGCGACAGACTCCTTAATGAGTCAGTGAGTGTTTATTGAGCTTCCTTGTGGAGACACGGGCTGTTTGACATCTTCATGCCCTGAGGTCAACCCAACGGGTAAGAGAAGAACTGGCAGCGCTGGAAATTTTTTTGTCACGTTTAAGAATAAACGTGTTGTTTTGTTGTTAAATGCTAGAAAATTACGAGGGCCTTTAATAATTGGCAAAAGTTGATTAGCAACCAATTATATTTGTGTTGTATAACTTATGCTGCCTTCATATACCATACAACGTGAGTGGGAATATTTGATGTGGCAGCGCCGGTCACCTCCCATGCCCTGCCCTTCTTTGTCATAGAGTAAAGCCGTTTTCTTTTGCGTCACTGACAAAACGTCATGTGTCAGTCAACAAAAGTACAATTCATAAAATATCGAAAACATGTACATAATGTTCGTAGAAGGTAGTCAGTACAGGTAAAATTCAATCAATTTAAAATTATATACTGTACAGGTAATGACGTACAGAGAAATAATAAGTTGTAAAAATATGTTTGAGCGCTAACTTCAGAGAGAGATACTGTAATAAAATGCTATACTGCTTTTGTATCGTATTTATGCACCAAATATATAATCCAATTTCCATTCTGATTTTACACCTAAAAACACAAAAAATAAAATTAAACACTTTCTACAGGGGTATCATCTTTGAAAAATGCAGTAACTAGGGTATCACATCTTGTAAAAAGTACACCAACTGAACGTGCGTAATTACATGCACATACAGATTGCCAACGCACTTTTCTTCGAGAGCGAACAGAGTAATTTCAAGAATGACACTTATACAACTCTTAGTTACATCTTTGATATTAAATTAGCAGATTCATTTTATCAAATGAGCACGACTGAACAACCTCATCTCAAGGTCATGTAAAGTCCTTGTGACAAAGACTTTGCAAATGGACATAATACTTGTATGATATTTATGTACAGAAATATAAATATAAATTTTCCATACTGATTTTACAGTTAAAAGCATGAAAACTTATAAATGTGCCAAACATTAAACAAGCATTTTCTGCAGAATTATCATCTTTGAAAGTGCAGTAACTTTGCAAATGGGTATCACATCTTATAAAAAGTACACTAAGTGAATGTGCTGAAATTACCTTTGCATCATATTTTATGCATGTGCAAAAAATAAAAAATAATGCATTTTTCGATACAGATTTTACACATGAAAGCATGAAATGCATTTTTCATAGAGATTTTACATGAAAGCGCTAAAAATGCATTTTCATACAGATTTTACACATAAAAGCATGAAATGCATTTTTCATACAGATTTTACATAAAGAATGAAATGCATTTTCATACAGAATTTACATAAAAGCATGAAAACTTGTAAATTACTTCAAAAATTAAACACCCACTTCTGCAGGGTTTCTCGAGAATTTCGTGTGTCTGTGAAAAAATCACGTATGCCCATTAGTTAGGTTCCAGTGAAAAGTTCGTGTGTGTGTGAATTCGCGCAACTCGAATCGTGTAAGATCAGTATTACTGTATATATGTATATATATATATATATATATATATATATATATATATATATATATATATATATATATATACTATATATATATATGTATTATTAGTGTGTGTGTATATATATATATCATGACTACAAATGTCTCTTAGTATCAAATTCACGCTACCTCGGGAATATCCCCGATGGGGAATTATCACCAAAGGGGACTTTGTAAGTGATAAATGGATTGGCACTGCCGGGTCTCCATCTTGATAGCTCAGTGGGTAGAACGTCGACTGGAGTCGCTGGATAAGTATCTGTGTCGTGGGATCGGGCCCGGCAGTACCATCCATTTATCCTATAAATCCCCTTCGATGATAATTCCCCGATGAAAATACTCCAGATAATGTAATTTGATGCTGTTTTATTTGTAGCTTCATAATTAATATATAAATCACAGTGTGATTAAAAAAATTTCATATATATATATATATATATATATATATATATATATATATATATATATAGTGAGTGTGGCTTTATACATTTGTATATAGCTAGTGAGGAGTGATCACCCTCAGCACACATATGTGCCCCTCAGGGGCGTTTTGTGGGGGCTGGGCAGGCAACTGCCCCCCCAGCTCAATTGCCCCCAAGCCTCAACACCCCCCCTCATCCCCCAAAGCCCCAAGAAGTAACAGCGGCTGGCTTTCCATCATTCCAACCGAAATTCAAATGTGTCATCACATTTGATTTATAAAGTATATTTTCATTAAAATGTAAAAAAAATTTATGTTTTCTTTTTAACTGTATACTAGCTACCAGCGATGATGAGATAAATAAACAATAGTAGTAGTAATAATAATAATAATAATAATAATAATAATAATAATAATAATAATAATAATGATAATCTTTATTACTGCAGCTCAGGGCCATGTGTAGATACATAAGATATGTATCTAGATACATAAGACATAACCTGATAAATAATAATCGGCAGTATCCACACAGGTTGCTGAAGAAGTAGAAAAAACAGAATTCATAATAGAAGTAATGACAGTAATTACATGGAGAATAATAGTAAAAAATAAATATTAAAAATAACAATTAAAAATACAGATTGCAGACAATTAATTTCCAGCTAGGGACCTCAGGTGGTTACATAAGTCAGGTCCAGAAGGCTAAATACGAGAATGATATTATTCACATTAGTAATAAAAAAGGAAAAATGCAAATAACAAGAAACATAGAAATATAAATAATAATAATATAAATAATAATAATAATAATAATGGCAGATTCTGGAGGTGACACAACGTAATTGCAAAAATGGAGAGGTTAATTTAAGGGACAGACGCCTCATTATCCCATCTTTCCCACATTTTAGATCTCCTTCTTGCCTCACTGCTTAGGATGCTTTGTGTAAGCGAATTGCTGCTGTTTCTCAGTCGGATGATCAGACTGGACATTGTCCGCCTCACAATGATTCTCACATTATCCAGGCGGTTTTTTATGAACATCTGCGTAGCTGAATGATAGCGAGGAGTGTTTGTGAGGCGTCTCAAAATGCCACTGTGAACAACAGTAATACGTCTCATGGTCTCTCGGGTAAAGTGCCCAAAGGGAACACCCATACAGTATATACTGTAGCATTACGAGCGGAAGAGCAGCAGTTTCGTGTCTTGGTGACAGAAGGCAAACCTGTTGCAATCATGTTACCAGTTGCACATAGTTACGACGCCTCTGTTCTATGTCACGCATATCTTTTAGGTCCGTCCGTGATAAATGCGGCCCAAATACGGAAATTCATGCGCGAATTCCAGACGATGATTTCCGAGGAAAATTTGCGGTTCTGCAATATGCTCAAGCGATCTCGGGAGTGGCGACATACACTGGGTCTTGGTTTCGTTGTATAGGATATCAAATTCCTCTGCATAATGGCGGCAGGTGTCGATGAGTCGCTGAGACCTTGCACTGATGGGGAAATCTGAACCATATCGTAGGCGTATATTGTTTCGTTGATAGTGAATCCGATTGGGAGTGAGTTCCGCTTGACATTCAGGGCATCTGTGTACGTGTTAAACAGGTATGGAGGGAGAATGCTCCCGTGCTGGAGCCCGTTTAGGGAGCCGAAGGTGTACGACAGTACGTTACCCCATTTGACACAGAATTGCTGTGTGGAGAACAATAACATAAAATGCCAATTAGATATAGAGGTGTGCCTCGTTTGTGCAGCTTCAGGAAGAGCTTCAGGTAGTTTACTCTGTCAAATGCTTTTCTCACATCTACAAAACAGGAAAACAGGAGAGGCTGATGATATGGTAATAGTTCAGCAATTCTTTCAGGATGTAGATGCAGTGTCGGTTGAGTGGTTTGCTTTAAATCCGAACTGGTTGTCAGTAGTGTGTAGAAAGGAGGGGCCTCACTAGGAGAACGGACTCAAGTATCTTCGACGCGATTGTAGTAATTGCAATCGGGCGATAATTGCCAGGGTCACCTGCATCCTTTAACCGGAGTATATAATTTTGCTGAAATACCTTGCTCATGTGGCTAAAAGCACATAAAGCCACTCAAAATAAAAAAAAAAACCAGCTGATTAGGCTCGCTTCGCTCAACAAACCGTCTTTGCGGCCCCCCCCCCCCAAAACAAGAATCTGAAATGACGCCCCTGATGCCCCTGGGAGCAGGGGGGTGTTTGCTTCTAAGGCAGATAAACTCCTTGAGAGTAAAGCGACTGGGAAGCACGCCGGCATGCGATTGGCTTCAGCATAGCTGAAGTTTTCGGGTGTGGGCATGCAGGCAAGTTAGCTGCCTACTGCGACTGCAACACTGTGGCGAAGTGTTCATGGTGTAAAGAAACCTGGATGGACTCTGACGGAAGGAATGGCTCCCAGTCCGCGCAGCCCTTAAAATGGGTAGGGGGTGCTAAGAATCTCGCGATCTCTTAATTCTTTTATTCATGCTAAAAGTACTATCAAAATTGGCAATTAGAATGTGCGAACGCTAAGTTTATTGCATACGCACGATTCAAGTCTGATCATGGTAACATCAGTCTGCTTGTGTGTTATGCAATCACTGATGAAAGGAAAGATGCATTTTATGGAAAGCTGCAGGAAGGAACAGGAAGAGTTGCTAGACATGATGTTTTGATTTGTATTGGAGACTTCAGTGCAATAATGGGCTGCTCGAATGAGAGTTGGGAAAAAGCATGTATGCAGGTAAGATAGTTGTCGGCGGCAGGATGAGTGAGAGTGGAGTAAGATTTGGGAGTTTTTAGTGTATTTAGATCGTTTGCCTAATTAGCAACCAACCAGAAATCTCGTGTTAGCTACGTCCTGCATTATCACTGGCATATGAAATCCTTCCCAATTCTTCCCACTAATGAACTAGTACTTAGGGCTTGAAAGCTTACACGAAGCTAAAATAACTTATTTGTAAACATCACAACCGATAATTCGTCGTTCCTTCCAAACCTACCCCATATGTCTCCACCTTTGTCAAAGTCCAGAGTAAACTCATGTTAAGTAAAGTAGACGGCCGCACGAAGATATCGTTTATTAATATAATTTGTCGACCACACAATATAGAAATGAGTCTATATAATACTTTGATCGCCGAAGGGCTAGTACTAAACATGGCGTCCCGAGGAGTAGGTGGAGGCATACCGGGTTTATACCCCGATACCCCACTCAAATAAATTTTACAAAGAAGCTTCCAGTGTTTTGAAGCGCTTTAAATCTCCAACTCCGTTATGGTTTTTCTGCCCAGGATGAATTATATTTCATCAAAAAGAGCAACTCTAAAACTATCCGGGAATGCGTACTAAAACCAGCCAGTGGATGAATGGCGGGTAGGCCTATATACACTTTCAGAACTGTTATTGAGGTTACCAGGCTAGGCTACTCGATTTTAATTATACCGAGTTATATTTGCCGTCGAGTATCACCGGAATATACTCACGAATAATAAAAATCTGTTAAGGAGGTTCGATGTTTCGTTAATGACGTTTTACAGTCCCATTACAAATGTGTAGGTGTGCGGATTATGATAAAGCATGACACTAATAATGACGTAAGAAAAAAGTCAAAGTAACCATCAGAAAATACATCTTAAATCATTTTTGTTTCCGCCATTTTCGTGGTCCTTCACTATCAGTTGTTAAGTATTACTGTTTTTGGATATTAATAACAAGAAAAACGGAAAAGGCTAAAATACACAATCACAGAAGACCACGAAAAATGCGCTGAGTAAAATAAATACTGAGAGTGAACACTCACCAACGGCTGGAAAAGTTGTCAATAGTTTCTATCACATTATCCTGTCCTGGCTGCTGTCATCACTCCATCTTGTTGTTGCGGTGGTGTGGTATCACCATTAAGTGCTTCTTATCCCAGTCCCAGTTCTTTCCAAGTTACCTCCAACACGAGGCCTCAACTCCAAAACATCAGTACTAGGCCCAGACACCATACCAACGGCTCTATTATGATTTTTAAACCCAGTTCACTGAATTATCGTCCAACTCCAGTTTCTTCGTCACTATCGATTTCGAAGGACATCAACGCTAACATTTGTTTCAAGGAGGGAATCCTCCTGGCCATGTCCATATTCCCTCATGTCACCAAAATGTAAACAACGTGTTGGTAACAGCGGTATTGAAGCTTTCATGCTACAGCAACCATTCTGGCTTTGCAATACTGACAAGTGCTCCTGACGCTCCTTTTTTAACATCACAACCCCAAAGCCAAATCAAAAAGTCCTTCAAAGAAGGCATCGTGCTTACCCCATACAAAAATGGGAAAAAAGCACGTTAAAAGAAGAAGAAGAAGAACCACGATTACACTGCCGTAACTAAAAAATCATAATAAAACTGATTAAAATGAAAGGCTCACGGTCAGTTGCTTACACTTATTCAGACGACGAACAAGAACTAATGACCGATAATCCGGTGATTCCGATGGCAGTCTTTAAGGCGGAATGGTTCAGTTTTTGGGAGTTGAGGTTTTCCCTATGTAACGGCGCCTCAGACTTCTTGTAACCCCACAAAAATCAGTGCGCTGCTGTCCGTTGGTTCCCTGTTATTCCTCGTCGATATAATTTCTTCTCTGTAATGCTTGAATTCTTCTCTTAGACCACCTCTCAGAAACTATTGTGCAGCATTGTTTTATAATGAACATGATCTTCAACCTTGTTGCAATACGATGTTTGATCAACAGATCGTGGGGTATGAAAGTCAATGCATTTGTCACTGGTGGGAGCGTCGGCCTCCCCGAAGGCGGACCCGTCCCCAATTCTAAAACGTTCTTAGGATAAGAGAGTATTGTGAAGCAGAAGTAGCGACATTTTTCTAATTCCCAGACTATTTTTGTTCGTTTCATCAGCACCGTTTTTGCTCCGGGTGGATGTAATCACTGTTACTGTTGTTTGTGTTAACTGATTTTTGACTAAGAAGAGAGAGAGAGAGAGAGAGAGAGAGAGAGAGAGAGAGAGAGAGAGAGAGAGAGAGAGAGAGAGAGACGAAGCTCAGTTTAGAGGGTGAAGACTGCAACGAAAGAATGAGCAGAGTGGAAGAGCAATGAGGGGAAAGAAAGAGGCGGAGAACGCGACCAGAATTCAGGGACCTCCTTGCATAGTTTCTTAATTCTCCCGTCATTCTAATGATTAAATGGACGCATGGAGCTTGGGGCGGAAATCGGGGAGGGTGGGGGATATGGGGGGTTCAGGTAAAAGCGAGTGGTTGCAACACCGTTTGTGAAGCCACTTTTCTCGCGTCTGAATCTCGACGTCCATGTCACGTGGAGTCTTCAGGTAACTAAAACCAAATGACGCCACAACTTCAGGACATAACGCCTTTCAGGTGAGCTTCAGAACCGTCTACACTGACGGATAATTCACACAACAACAGTGATTCTAGAGGAAAATTATTCGCATATATATATAATATATATATATATATATATATATATATATATATATATATATATATATATATATATATATATATATATATATATATATATATATATATATATATATATACTGTATATATATGTAGAATCTACTGGTCACTTTTACCAGACACATATGTAAGAGGGCATTGTGGCTATTAGATTTACATATACTGTATGTATATATGTATATATGTATATGTATATATATATATATATATATATATATATATATATATATATATATATATATATATATATATATATATATATATATATATATATATATATATATATATATATATATATTCTATTTATATATATAATCTTTTCACTTTAGAAGGGTTGGTGCCTGAAGCATAGTTTTAGGTTCTCAGCAAGTCCCTAGAGATGTTGTTGCTGGCCCCATACCCTTTTCTTGGTCCCAGTTGACTGTGGAACTCCTTCACAGCTGGGTCAACTGGTGGACAGTTTGTAGGAATATTCTTTAACTCCCGAGTCAAGGATAACTCCCTTGTGCAGACACCTTCCATAACATCAGCAGCTTCACAGGCAACAGACGAACACCTCGTGAAGAGAGAAGCCAACGGTAATAGTACTCCACTCCTGAAAGATGCTATACAATATACAGTAAGTAATGGCACTCAGTCTTTGGTGCTTGCTATAAAAGTCACCAAAAAGTTAGCAGTTTTGTGCCTGGTGCCTACAGTCTCACATCTTGTAATCACATTGTAAAAAGTACAATGAAAAGCACATGTATAGCTGCTTAGGATCACATGTAGCATATATGAGCCGCAACACTATTTAAACACTTCGAGTTACATGGCTGTACTGTGAGACTAATGTAATGAATATATTTGTTTTTTGGTTTTTATGTAGCTGTAATTCAGGATCAAAACCTGCAGCAAAAGGAGAGATCACGGTTTCCACTTTTTAGTTTTCTATAAAGAAAACTATTGAGATGGCTTTGTCTCTCCGTCCCCACTTTTCCTTTCCGCCCTCAGATCTTAAAACTATTGAGGCTAGAGGGCTGCAAATTGGTATGTTGATCACCCACCCCCTCCAATCACCAAACATACCAAACTGCATCCCTCTAGATTCGATAGTTTTTATTTTATTTAAGGTTAAAGTTTGCCACGATCCTGTGTCTGGCACCGCTATAGGTGCTAACAACAAAGGCCACCACATGGCCGTGGCAGATAGTTTTATGGGCCATGGCTGAGAGTTTCATACCGCATTACAAGCTTGCAAAACTTGATTGCGCCGAAGAAACTTAAGCGCATTTTTTACTTGTTTACTTTGATATTGATGAATGCTTTCTTTATGCCATTTATATTGATTTTAAGGGATACTGAAGCTTCGAGAGATTCTATATACAAAATCGTTAATGTAGAAGAGTGTCGTCAGTGTTCACATGAAGCAGAACAATTCCGTATGTATGAAGCTATAAAACTGAAGAGTGAAGATATCAGTTCACAACTCTTTCTTCGTGGGATAGGAAATAATAGGCTTTATATTCACCTTTGGTTCTTGTTATCCAAAATCTTGCCAGAAGGAGTTTTGATAAATAAGGAAACTACATCGAAGCTGGCCACAAGAGTTATAATTGGTGTTGGCTTTTATAAGCAATCAGTGAAGTCAAAGTAGAGTTAAGCACAACACACCTTCATTGCTTTTATGGACAAACAACACATGTCAAGTATTTCAGGTAATTTACAGAAACATACAAGAATAAACGTCCTTTTCAACTTCAAAGATAACATTTTTAACACTTAGAAATATCAGTTCCTTGCACAAGCTGACAGGTGTTTTCATCAGAAAGCAGCCTAAGTATTATTGCCCTATAGTCATCAATGGAACTAATGATGACTACAGAATTTACCTATATTTGATTTCACTACTCACTCTTCTTTATAACTAATAGTCCTTTTAGAGCAACACTTAGTTTACCTATGGGATTAGAAGATTCCCAGATTTGGTTCCAAACAAAGTACCTCTAAAAAAGTAGTAAGGTTGTTGTGTTTTTCCTTACTAATGCCTTTCATTTGGGTGGTAAAATCCGTATACAAATGCTTCCTCTGGCCTGAACAGAATTTCAGTCTCAACCCTAATAATTCTCATCTTTGGTCAAAAGCCAATCCGAAGGAAAAGCCAGTGGTAATAAACCCTTTGTTAGGTTAGACTAAATCAACAACGAATATGTCATCAGAGAAATTAATCCATACTACTGTGCAATGACTGCCAATTA
>NC_089766.1:42153120-42183120 GCF_040412425.1 Macrobrachium rosenbergii
GAACAGACACTGGACACTTCGTCACATATATAAGTGGTGCCTAAGACCCTGGGAAAACAGATCACAAATATCACTCTGGTGCATACTGGTGGTGTTAGGGACATATTTTATGAGGAGAGTGACCATATAGTTCTTTTATTTTGTGAGAAGAGTGACCATATAATAATTGTTCTTTGCATTTTGGGAGAGTGACCATATAATTGTTTTTTGCAATTTATTGTGTTGAATTGTTGTCATATTTAATTATTAGTTGGGTAACTGAGAGAGATGGCTCCCTTCAATGTTCAAGAGTTTTTTAGCAAACCCCTCCATCCAAGAGTTATCTGAAATCACTCTGACTAAAGCACAGTGGAGTGAGATAGCAGTAGCATATGGTGGTCAGGTGTCTGCCAACATGGTAAAAGGCACAAATAAAATTCATTGCAATCCAAGCATTGATGGACTCTGGTAAAATAGATGAAGAGCTGGAGAAGCTCAAGAATTGTTGAACACAGCTGAGGCAGAACTTATAGATAAACATGGGCAAAAGAAAGAAAAGTGATGCAGAAGCAGAGCTTAGACGTCTAGAAGCAGAAGCAAATTTGATTAAGCTGAAGATGCAGGCTGAAAGAGAAAAAATGCAGGCTGAAAGAGAAAAAGAAGACAGAGAAAAAGAGAAAGAAAAGAAAGAGAAAACGAGAAAGAAAAAAGAATTAAGAAAAATAGCAGAAGAAGAAAGAGAAATAGCTAGACACAAGAGAGATGGAAAGGTTGAAAGCTACAGCTGAATTGCCCGTAACACCTTCTAACCCTACTCAAGGTGATTCAGACCCTGTATTTGATGTAGTAAAAAGTGCAGAAGCTAATTCCAAAGTTTACAGAAGAAGCTCCAGATGAGTTTTTGATCACTTTGAAAAAGTGGCTGCAGGTATGGGATGGCCAGAGGATAAATGGTCAGTCTTGTTACAGAGTGTTCTCATTGGTAAAGGAAGAAGTGCCTATTTAGCCTTATCAGCTGAGCAGTGTAAAGAGTACAAGGTACTTAAACACAATGTGCTACAAGTTTACCAGATGACACTGAATATTATAATGAAAGATTCAGATCTTTGAGAAAGGATGACCAGATAACTTTCTTGGATTATGCGTACAAAGTAAGAAGATGTTTTAAACGATGGTTGGAGGCTGCTAAAGTTAAAACATTTGAAGATCTTGAAGAATTATTTGTCCTTGAACAATATCTTAGGGAATTCCTGAACACATAAGAGCCTATTTGAGAGAGAGAGGTGAATAAACTTGACAAAGCTGCTACACTCAGCGAGGATTTCAATATCATCAGCAGCAGAAGGAGCTATAATGTCAAGTACCAGAATCAACGCACAGGTTTTAGGTCTCATCCAAATTTCAGGAGCAGATTTAATGGGAATCCTACAAGTGGTAATACCAAGTCATTTCAGGGTAATATCCCTCAGCAAGCTAATGTAAAATCCTCATATAATAATGTTGCAAGGCAATTACAGAAGCCTAATGTTGTCTGCTACAAGTGTGGAAGAGCAGGACACTTCAGTGGGAGTGTCATCAGACACATTGTCCAAACCAGTTGGTCAAGTAGTAAGAAATGACCAGGTGAAACAGACTACAAAGAACAATGTGAGGAGGAGTCAAGCTCCAGTGAAGACTGAGACTAAACAAGCTGAATGTTTAGCAACCAGTGGAAATGTAACTTCAAGCAGTGAGTGGCTGAGCAGTTTGGAGGCTTTTAAGCCATATATCTATGAGGGTACGCTGACAACTCCAGGAGGAAGTGTGCAGGTACCAGTCAAGGTGTTACGTGATACAGGGAGCAACCATAGTGTGGTAGTCCATGGTGCTCACCCCCAGTTGGAGGAGAATCTTACAGGAGATTCTCTTTATTTTGAAGGGTATAGGAGGAGAAGAGGTAACTCCTATATGCCGCTTACACCTGTCATGTGAATTGGTGACAGGAGATGTTGATTTTGCTGTAAAGTACTCACTGGCTGTTGAAGGTGTACATGTTCTGTTAGGGAATGAAGTTGGTAGTGTGCCATTTGTTCCTTGTCCTATAGTGACAGATAAACCATTGAGGATTAGTCCTACGGTAGATTTGGAGAAGAATAACCCCCACCTGTTTCCTAGCTGTGTGACTACTAGGAGTATGAAGAGGACTATGCCTGCAAGTGAAGAGCCTGAGGATTTACCCACTCAAGAAGGATCATTGAGCTTAGAAGAGTTGTTCCAGAGAAATGATACTTCCCCTAGTGCTGATCAAGAAGAGGTTTCCCAAGAAGAAGCTGTCGTCCCTGAAGAGACTCTGAGTAGTCAAGATGTTCCTGAAGATAACAGTGAAACTACAGTAGCTGAGTTAGCAGATATTGAGAGCTCAACCCTTGAAGTTGGTCAGGTGACCAGGGAGAAGCTAATGGACCTACAGAAAAGGATGTATCCTTAGCTGAGCTGTTTTTCAGAGTTGTTGATCAGAAGAGATGCAACAAACTCCTACCTGTTATTATCTGAAGGAAGGTTTGCTGATGAGGAAGCATAGACCTGCAGATATACCAGGAGATGCTGAATGTTTGAATATCATCAAATTTTGATCCCACGTCCATTGAGGAAGCAAGTAGTAGCAGTAGCTCATGAGTCTGGACATATGGGAATTAGGAAGACTGTGGAGAAGACCATGAAATATTTTTTCTGGCCTGGACTTCACAAAGATGTTAGCAAGTTCTGTCGGGAATGTCATACCTGCCAGATAGCTGGAAAGCCAAATGAAACCAATCAGAAAGCCCCCCTACAACCTATAGAAGTTAGAGGAGAACCCTTTAGCAAGGTGATTATAGATATGGTTGGACCACTGCCGAAGACGAAGAAGGGTCATGAGTATCTGTTAACATTGATGTGTCCTGTGACAAGATATCCTGAGGCAATCCCTGTTAGAAACATATCTGCCAAGATAGTTGCTGAGAGACTAGTGGAGTTTTTCTCAAAGTTTGGGATACCAGAGATTGTACAAAGTGATAGAGGAACCAATTTTACTTCCAAACTGTTTCAGGATGTGATGAACTTGTTAGGAGTGAAACAACAGTTGTCCACTGCATATCACCCAGAGACTCAAGGAGCCTTGGAAAGGTTTCACCAGACATTGAAAAGTATGCTGACTAAGTATTGTTCTAAGTCAGGCAGAGACTGGGATGTTGGTGTACAATTGATGTTATTTGAAATTAGGAATGCTTATCAAGAAAGCATGGGTTGTTCACCTAACGAGATGATTTTTGGTAGAGAAGTGAGAGGACCATTGAAAATTCTTGCAGAAAATTGGGAAGAAAATCAAGTGGAAATCCAAGGAGAGTATGTAAAGAACTTGAGGAAAAGATTGGAAGAGATTAGAAAATTCTCTTTAGAAAATCTGAAACTGAGTCAAGAGAAAATGAAAAGGAGATATGATAAGAAGACTAAGCTAAGAAATTTTAGTGTTGGTCAACAAGTGTTAGTGTTTTTACCTGTCAAGAGATTTCCCCTTTCCAACAAGTTTCATGGTCCTTACAAGATAATTGAGAGGTTAAGTGATAGAACTTATGTAATTGAAACACCAGAAAGACGAAGACGAAAAAGGAAGGTACATGTAAACCTCTTAAAACCTTACTTCTCAGAAACCAAAATGGAAACTGTGTTAATAACTTGAGACAACTTCAACTACAGAAGACAATGATGGGTATGAATTGGGAGTTGAAAGCAAGATGAGTAATTCTTCAATTTTGGAATTTTGGAGGATAAACTGAAACATCTGAGTGTTGAGCAAGGTGGTGAATAGCGTGAAGTGATTAGAAGTTTTGCAGAACTATTTGTAGATGTACCTAGGTGTACTGATCTGACCAAGCATGAGATCAAGACCCAAGAAGATGGACATCAATTCAAACAGAGAGCTTATCGCCTATCACCTTATCATCGAGATGTTTTGAAGAAAGAAGTTGAGTATTTGTTACAGCATGGATTAGCAGAACCCAGTTCAAGTCACTACAGTTCTCCTTCAGAAACCTGATGGCTCATTTAGGATGTGTACTGATTATAGGAAGCTGAATTCCATCAGTGTGGCTGACAATTATCCCTTGCCTCTTATAGATCAGTTACTTGATAATGTTGGGCAAGCCAAGTTTGTCTCAAGATAGACCTGTTGAAGGGATACTATCAAATTCCCTTAGATGAGAGTGCTAAATTGCTGTCAGCTTTTATTACTCCTTTTGGACTGTATCAGTATACTGTTCTGCCATTTGGTCTGATGAATGCACCTGCAACGTTTCAACGAGTGATGGATCAACTGCTAGGGTCCATAGAAGGAGTAGGTGTATATCTGGATGACATAGTCATTTACTCTACAACATGGGAAGAACATCTGAAGATCCTGAGGAAAGTTTTCAAGAAACTAAGGAAGCAGGACTAACAGTCAACCTTGAGAAGAGTGAGTTCAGGGAAGGCAACTGTGCAGTATCTTGGGTTTGAAGTTGGGAAAGGCCTCTCGCTCCAGTAAACGCTAATGTAGAGGGTATCCATAAGGCTACCCCACCTACTACTAGAAAACAGTTACAGAGATTTTTGGGCATGGCAGGATTCTATCGACGTTTCTGCCCGAATTTCTCAGCTGTAGTAGCCCCTTAACAGACTTAACTAGTCCCAAGGCTAAGTTTGTTTGGACTACAGAATGTCAAGAATCCTTTGAGAAGGTAAAAGCCATTTTAACTTCAAGACCAGTTCTTGGGCTCCAGACTTCAATAAGAAATTTGTGATACAAGTTGATGCCTCTGACTGTGGAATTGGAGCTGTACTGCTTCAAGAAGATGAAAGTGAACTTTTGCATCCCGTATGTTTCATGTCTTCAAAACTGAAAAAACATCAGAAAGTGTATTCCACGATAGAAAAAGAAACTCTAGCCTTAATCACAGCATTGAAAAAGTTTGAAGTGTATGTGAACAGACCTAGGAATGAAGAGATTTTAGTGCTGTCTGATCACAATCCGCTCACGTTTTTACAGTGGATCAAGAATCACAACCAGAGACTCACTCGGTGGTCTCTGTGCTTGCAACCCTATAATATTAAGGTACAGCATATCTGGAGGTAAGAACAATGTGGTTGCTGATTACTTATCCCGTTGTGAATCGTTGGATTCAACCCCGGGATAACCAATCTTCTTGGGGGAGGAGTCTTATGCTGTGGTTTTCATAATACAGTAATCTCCCCGTGTGTATGTGTGTATTGTCGTATACTGTGTGATCTTATGTTCAGATGCGCGTATGCTGTAAAAGAGCTAGCGTAAAGTTACGGTGATTAAACGCTGTATGGTTTGAGACGACTGTATAGTCAAGCTGAGAGAGGTGGCGTTGTTTGTTGTATAGGGACGCGTTTGTTTAGTCAGTTTCAAAACTTGCTGAGATATCACCTTCTCCATTAGCGAACAAGGCACTATGGGCCGCGATCAAAAACATTGTGGGGTGGAAGATTCCATTACAAAAGTTGCCTAATGTCGTTCAGGAATGTTATTAGAAGCGATGTTTTCCATTCTTATTATAATAATTAGAGATTCTCTTGTTCTGCGGGATTAATAATGTCCTTGCTTAATGTAATTTGATATTTTGTAGACGATGGTCACTCATATCCTTTAACTGTTTAATTTCATAAATGTGTCTGAGTTATCTGAACAGTGTATTTTATTATAACGGCGCCTGGTTAAAGACACGAAGCATTTGGTACCAAGGCATTGTAAAACATATAATTGTGGGTTTAGTAATTAAGAAAATATTTAGAGTGGTTATATGTAAAGATACCTTTTCACTTTTTAATATTTTTTCGTGTTATATGTTTTATGCTTTATCTTTTGAAGAATTTTTCTTTTATGCATATATGTGATGTATTTGCTATTGCCTTAACTTTTGCTTTACATTTTTTTTGATATTTAATCTTTTGCAGAGTATATTTCTGTGTCTTTTGTATCCACATTTTAATATGATTGATTTATTTGCCTTATTTTATTTAACACGTGGAATTCATCATTTACAGTATATTTTTCAATCAAGCTTTGTTATTTAACAATTTAAATTCTGAATAATTTTTGATGAATTAATAAATTAATTTCTGATTTAATTTTTGACTGATGATTAATTCAGATTTAACTAATTTTGTTTTGTTTCGAGTAATAATAGATTTCCTGAGACTGTTAAATGTCATGTATAATCTTGAATTTAGAAATAAATTTTTGTATAAAAATATTATATCACAGTTTCATTCATTGACCCAATTGTAATTTTGATTTGAACAGAGATAGAGTAAGAGATGTTTTCTCAAGTAATTGAAGTGAGCTCGAAACCAGGGAAATGAAATAAATAGAAATACTTTGAACTTTATAATGTTAATGGAGTGATGCCTTTAGATTTTACTCTCACACCTGTTTAACGAACTTAATCTGCTTTCTTTCTTCATGATTGATAAGTTTTATAAGGGATCACTGTTGCTTTAGAGAACCAATGTCTTTATGTGTGATGAGGGTTCAGGTGTCTGGCTTTTGTGGAGTAACTATAATTGTTGAATAAAATGGTAAGTTTTGGCAATCAAATATCACAATTTAGATACCAGGTGGTTTGATTTAAAGAACTGACACTGACACTCCGGGGTCACTATATAAAATGGTGTACTAGACTGGACCATTTCCCCATATATAAATGGTGCCTTAGACTCCGGGACAAGCACTTAGATTATCAGGTTTGATTTGAAGAACAGACACTGACACTTCTGTCACAATATATATATATATATATATATATATATATATATATATATATATAGAGAGAAAGAGTATATATATATACATATATATATATATATATATATATATATATATATATATATATATATATATATATACATATATATATATATATATATATATATATATATATATATATATATATATATATATATATATATATTAGTGTTATATATATATATATATATATATATATATATATATATATATATAGCATATATATATATATATATATATATATATATATATATATATATTATATATATATATATATATATATATATATATATATATATATATATATATATATATATATATATATATATATATATATATATATATATATATATGTATATATATATGTATATATATAATATATATATGTGTGATTATCTATTTAGCAGTGACATTTAAATATAGATATTAATTGTTTTGTCATAATTATGATAATTTGACTTGATTTTCTGTATAATTGAGCAAACTTTTTTTTATAAGTATAAATATTAATTGTATTTGTCATAATTATGATAATTATGGATATCAATATAATAAAACGTGATGCCATTTTAACTATAATTGTAATTCTACTGCAATTATATAATTTGATTATGATTATCAGTGTAATCGAGGATTGACGTTTTAATGATAAAATATTCTTTGTATTTTATCATAATTATGATAATTATTATGATTATGGGTATAATTATTGGGCAGTTATGGATATCAGTTATTAATTTCTAATTTTCATGAATAATCATGATATTGAAACGGCATACTTCGTGGGACTTGATGTCTTCTTTAAAGCGGATTTTGTCGTCACGATGTCAAAGGTCACGATGATCTTTTCAGGTAAGGTCAGGTGACGTTAGGAGTTGTCCCTACAGGCACCTGTCACTCTAGAGAGAAGGAGAGAGAGAACGTTGTGTTTTCTCTTCTTTTTCTTTCTTCTTTCTTCTTCTTCTTTCTTCTTCTCTCTCTCTCTCTCTTTCAGTGGCGTTATAGAACAGTCTTTGCCAAACAACTGGATTGAGTTCTTTGAAGGAATCTCACAAAACTATTCTATTATCCTGACCTCTGTCCTGGGAAGGACCTCGACGTCTCAAAGGATTATCCTGACCCTGAGGTTGACCGAAGTGGGTGGAAGGTAGGATTGGCATAGATTATAGTTTTACCTGGAAGTCAGAAGCCTGCGGGTTGATGGTGAATGTGGTATTTGATATATAATAAGTTATTTTTATAGGAAAGGAGAGAGAGAGAGAGAGAGAGAGAGAGAGAGAGAGAGAGAGAGAGAGAGAGAGAGAGAGAGAGAATATCTATTGATCATTCATTTGAATTTTACAAAGGGTTAATTTTACCGGGAAATATCAGTGCTTTGAAATGATAGCAAATACAGAATTAAAAAATCCACTGATCGTAGATTTTGTTGAGTGTAAATACTCTTTCGCTAATATCTGGTTAATATTTGGTTTGCAGTGGGAATATTATGGGATGTTAGATGTTCCATTTAGACATTTTTTTATTCGTTCTAACTTTACTTTTGTAGGAGTTTGTTTAGATGTAAATAGATTTTAATCATCTGTTGTGTAGTCATAAGTATTTTGAGATATTTTTGTTTTAGTGTTTTTTTTTACTAAAGGGAATACTTGATATATACTATATTGTAACATATATATTATTAGCATTATATTGTCACATGCCATATATATATATAGTATATAGTTAGTAGTATATATATATATATACATATATATATATATATATATATATATATATACATATATATATATATATATATATAATATATATATATATATATATATATATATATATATATATATATATATATATGTATATATATATTATATATATATATATATATATATATATATATATATATATATATAAGTAAATAAATAAAGGAAAATATTTTCATACGGAACTCACATATCATCTGCTTCTTATAACTTCTTCCTTCTCTTCTTCTCTCTTCTTCTCTCTTTCTCTCTCTTCTTCTTCTTCTCTCTCTCAGCACAAACAAAGACTTCTCCTTGAGTGTGGAAAAAGAGAGAGAGAGAGAGAGAGAGAGAGAGAGAGAGAGAGAGAGAGAGAGAGAGAGAGAAGATGCTCTGAGAGGTGTGAAAGAAAGAACTGTCTCCATAATATTTGCATTTCCTCCCTCTCGCCCCTGCCTGCCTGCTCTTCATTTTTCCTCCTGATTCCTTTTTATCATCTCCTCCTTCTCCTTTTATTCTGGTTCTTCCTTTTCAGTTGAAAGACTAGAAAGAGCTTCTTCTAGGAATTGACTTTTTTGAAATAGGTTTTTTATGTGAAGGGTAAATGTGTGAAAAGAGTAATTATAGCTTGTTACGATAGTTTACTATATTTTTCCCTAAATGATGATTTATTTTGCACTGACTGAATTATGTCAAAGCTTATGTATGTGGACATTTGAAGTTCATTCTGACTGCAAGAAAGAGGTATAGTTGATCTTGATTGCATATTATTCAGTGTTTTATTTATGTACTTTTGTATTTTCTATTTAAGTTTTACATTTTATTTTTCTTCATCTACTATTTATTTGTTTTATTTTATTTATATATTTTTATTTACTTATTCATATAGTTATTTATTAAAATCAACCATCTGTTTCGAAACTAATTATAGATATATATGTAATGTGGGGAATTTCGAACGAGCGATGTACCTTTGTCTATATGACTATCTTGAAACGTAGTGAGTATCCCAGTGGTTCCCATTCAGTAATAACGTCTGTTTGCCTGTTCGTTCCGTCTTCCTTCTGTCTGTGTCTGTATCTTATCGTCACAGGACAGTTTGCAGTTGCCGTTCAAAAATGAGATGAATATTATGATTCCCTGAAGTGGAAAGTGCTCAAATTCTTCATCCATATTCTGCTGGGTGCGTCTACATCTGCAGGGAACATGTTATAACATACTGATGACTTATTGCAACACACATCACAAAGAGGTTGTATACAAATCAGCAACTTATTGGTAGTCCTAACCTGTGTTTCACAGTTATCCATTACAAAGAC
The DNA here is from genome assembly GCF_040412425.1 of Macrobrachium rosenbergii. NCBI lineage: Eukaryota > Metazoa > Arthropoda > Malacostraca > Decapoda > Palaemonidae > Macrobrachium > Macrobrachium rosenbergii. The sequence goes on from NC_089766.1 coordinate 42,162,978, forward strand.
TGGTCTCCACTTAGTCGCTGACATAACATGTCTGTGATGATAAAAGGATATTTTGCCGACTTGTGTTTATAACATGTTTTTACTGTAGTCTTGACACATCCTAACACGTGAGGCTGGGCTCTTTGTTCAAGTATATACATGCACAGCTCAGAAGGAATTATTGGTTGAGCCATGCGAAGCTATTGGGTTAGGTTTCCAATTAGCTAACTGAATTAATTTGTTTGTGATGTGTGGTGTACTGTTATCAACATATTTATGACATGTTTTAGAGTGCTGATGTTTCTGAAAGTTGTATAAACATGCTTGTGTTTGTGTGTATTGTTGATAAAATGTTTGAATAATTCCATCTAATGAGAGAGAGAGAGAGAGAGAGAGAGAGAGAGAGAGAGAGAGAGAGAGAGAGAGAGTTTGGCCTGCATTTCCACCGTTCTCCAGCTTCCGATGTTTTATTGAATAGCGTGGCGTTGCACCTTGACTGTTATACACAAAGAGCTACAACCCTTGAAAGTGAGGGAAAGAATCTGCTAATGTATCTTAATGAGGGTCTTATGGCAGGCAATTAGGTCACTGTGATGAGCCCTCGTGAACATTCTGAGCACTGTTAGATAAATTAGAGACCTGTGATCATTGCCTAGAAAACAACAGAACGGGCATGATCTCTGCACCCAGGAAGGAGGCTTAAAAGACCTGTAAATTTCTTTATATTTATTGGTTTTATGTAGAACCTGAATTATATATCAGATAACACTCTTGAATTAATTTAGTCTAATAAACTTAAATTCTCCCCACCCCTCTATGTCCAAAATATCCCCTCCCCTCTTCCCTGCGTCTCCCCTTCCTCTAAGAATACTGTTTCTGGCTTTAAAACTTATCTGAGAGAAAGAATATCGATTTAAAATGAAGGAAGCTTCTTCTCTCCTGGGAGGCTCTCAGACGTCATGATAGCATCCAGTGGACGTTAACAGTTCTTAGCCAGATCAGTGAATGGCAGAAGCATGCATATCTTAATTAGAGAGAGAGAGAGAGAGAGAGAGAGAGAGACAGAGAGAGAGAAATCTGAAGATATGAAATGCACCGTAGCCTCAGTAATTATTTGTTTTCCTTTAGTGTCAATTCTGCTGAAAGAGAAAGGCTTGTTTTCGCCTGAATATCGTGTAGCAGTGACAAACATCTGCATTCTGTACACTCCTTTATTTATTATCCTTACCATTACATTATTAAAGCTTTATTTTTGTGTTTTTTTATTATCAGTGGTTTGCAATTATTTCTCTCTTTCTCTCTCTCTCTCATTGTTTACAGTTCGTGTCGCCAATGTGGGTTGTTCAGCTCACTTGTAACGGACTTTCTGTTTATGACGAATCTCTCTCTCTCTCTCTCTCTCTCTCTCTCTCTCTCTCTCTCTCTCTCTCTCTCTCTCTCTCTGTACTCTGTAGTGATCAAGGGATTACTACCTTAAAATTCTTAGGAGATAAAAAGAAAGATTTACCCACCAACGCCGCATTTGATTGACGCCAAAGCTGGTGTGTTGTTTATGACAGAAAGTGCAAAGTCATCATAAACAAAACTGTTTATTTTCCTCTCAATGTGATATAATATATTAATCATTTATCGTAAACACTGTAAACTTATAATTGGTTCGTCCATCTCCTACATCATTACGTCGCTAAACCTTCAGGGTAGCAGGATGTGTCGGTAAAACCACAAATTCCTGGCTGACACTCATGTGACACTCATCAGAATATCGAACAGACATTGTCACCGCTTTCAGGTCTGGCCAGTCAACGCCTGACCTCATCAAGCAGCTGAATGCCAGTGAGGTCAGGTACCAGGCCTTGGTATTCGCAGGTGTCTGTCTGCTTGTTCCTGTTGCCATAACACAGAGAGGAGAGAGAGAGAGAGAGAGAGAGAGAGAGAGAGAGAGCAAAGAGAAGAATATTCGGACGTGTTACTTAGTGGCATTCGTTAAGATTTTTTTGCGACCTCTCTCTCTCTCTCTCTCTCTCTCTCTCTCTCTCTCCCCTGCCCTTACGACAGTAACGAAGTTACGAGATGATTAATTATGCAGAAGGACCCAAAGGCTGGACAGTTTCAATGGTTCAGACTAAAGCAAGAATTAGCAAACATTGGCCTATGGGCAGTTTTTCTGGTTAGAGGAATGGAATGGCTTACAAAATTCAGGCCATTCAGCGCTGAAAGGGAAATTGAAGGAAAGAAGGTTTAAAGGCGTAACAGGAGGAGGAGGAAAACCTTTCGCTGTTTTATAATGAAACAATTGTCAGGAGAGTGTTAAGGAAAGTAAGATGGTAGAAAGATAATATGAATGTAGGTACAGTAAAAAGAATGAAAGGAGGTTGCAACTAGGGGCCGAAGGGACGCCGCAAAGAACCTCTTTAAGTAATGCTTACAGTGCACCAGTGAGGATTATAGGGACAGATTTTTAAAACAGTTGGGAAGGAAATACATACTAATCAACCTATGTTTTGGAGAGTATATAAATAAGCATTTATTATTTAGTACATTATTTTGAATTATTCATTCAAAACCTCCAGAGCTTTTCAGAATTTGGTTCCTAAGGGAAAACGAATTTTAGCATCAGAGGAAACGCTCAATACGAAACTTAAGATAAAACTTATTTATTAATTTCATCATGAAATCTGACAAACACATCATCAAATCAGTCACTGTTCCATGCGTCATGAATAATCACATTCATTTATACCGTTAGTCGCGGAATGGAAATATTAACATCCTTTTTAGGAGTAACTTGAATCGGGAACAAATGTAAGACTGGAATAATTAACTGAAGACGATATGTGAATGCTCTCTGTCGAATCTTTGATTACTGGTGACAAAGAACAGAGTTTATTTTGGTGAATCCAAACCGCCAATTTGGTATACAGTAGATGGTGCATTTCTGCTCCTGTTGTATAATTGATGCATTCGTAATGCGGCGCATTTGAATAGGATTAATGGAGGGCCATTAGAGGAGTTATTTCATCAAGGCTGGGCAATACCCACACGGGATTTAAAGTACAGGGAGTTGTCTGTGCTGCTGATTTCTGAAAGTGCGTGTTGTCATCTGGACGTCAGTTATTCCAAACCTGATTAGATTTGGAATGGAAGCAAGGGGGAGACTGGAATAAATTATGAGGTAATTTTGAGAGAGAGAGAGAGAGAGAGAGAGAGAGAGAGAGAGAAAGAGAGAGAGAGACATTCTCTCTAACTTTAGCTCGCTTTCTTAATGTGTCTGGATTCCACAATAAGCTGTAGGTCCTGCTGCTAGGTAACCACCTGTTCTAGCACACGTAAAAATAAATCTAATCCTTTGGGCCAGCCCTAAGAGAGCTGTTAATCAGCTCAGTGGTCTGGTTAAACTAAGATATACTTAACTTTTTAACTGTTGAAAAGAAATTTGATCACTAAGATAAATGAAAGACGAATTTTATAAAATATGCCTTACTGATATATTTTATAAAATATATATCAATAACATATATTTTATATCTTATTGGTATAAAGTTATCTCTCAGGATTGGGTGCTTGGAAGTTAAAGCCTTAATTAAGTAAAGTCAACAGAACGATGTATAGAGAAGTCTATACATTGCTGACATTTTGACTTAATTTATAATCATCTGTAGATCTTATCAGAACTTTTATTGATCTTTTTGTAGTTTTATTTATTTATTTATCTGTTTATTTATTCATTCCTTTCATTTATTATTTGTTTTTATTTTTATTTTCTATTTGATTTTATATTTAAACACCGGTTTTCGAAAGAATGGTAAATTTATATCCCTTATCGTAATACTGACGGTACTTTCGTCTCTCTCTCTCTCTCTCTCTCTCTCTCTCTCTCTCGTAAGTCGAGCTCTTTCGATACTTTGCATATATAAAGCTCAATATTATTTCAATATGGGATTTGCGTTGTTTTATGAACACAGACAATTGTAATGCTGAATTTTTATGGGGGACTAATGTACATGTTTAGACAGCAGAGAGAGAGAGAGAGAGAGAAGAGAAGAGAGAGAGAGAGAGAGAGATTAGAGGTGGGATATTGGTAAAAAAAAAAAAAGTCTTCGGGATTGTATATCTAGGAAAAGGGCAATTTACTTTAAACTCCTGCAATTCGTTCAGGCAAGAACACAAACTTTCACATTTTTATTCAGACAACCCACTTTGGGTGGGAGGTATTGTTAATATTTACTGGCCGTGTCACTGTACCCAAAACTGGTGTCTACATTATTCCCTGTAAAGATTGTGCCCAAACCTATGTCGGGGAGACTGGAAGAGATTGCTAATGAAATGAAAAGTTGAGTTTTTAACATGGAGATTTTTATTAAATTCTTATGAGAACTTTCTTTGGATAGATGTAGCATTTCGAGTCTACTCATCGCATGCTGTTCACTTTTCCTGCCTACAGGTGTAAAAAATATCCTCTTATTATACAGGTTTGAAGTTAAATGTAAAATTTCAAAAAAAAAAATACTGAAAAACTCATGTCTATGTGCAATACATATTAATTTCAACTCATTCAAATTTTATTGAATTTATAAATAACTGAAAAGTGAGTTATTCCTTTTCCCTGCCTCCTGTGCACACAAACACTCCCTACTGATTTCATGATCAAAGCCATTAACCTTGCTTGCTTCTTGTGTACTCCTTCCTCTTCACTGTTTAACTATAATCTGCTTCTGATCCCTATTCTCACTTCCTTATAAAACTCACCTTTCATTTGAAGCAAACAGCGATCAGATATACCTTTCTTCTTAATTACATTTGCCAATTTAGTCTTCCATATACTGTGTACAAACAATTTATCAGTCTTTATTCCGCTTTTCGCTTTTTATGTCCATTTGCAAATATTTTTCTTTTGAAACCCTGTATTTACACTAACCAACTGCGTTTCTAAATACATTTTGTTGAATTCTCAAAATACATTTTACTTTGTACCTCCCAAAAACGCCTTCTCCCCCTGTCACTTACTTCTGCAATTAAATCACCTAGTGCAGCCATACTTTCAAATTCATTCTATGCAGGTAGTTATAAATTATCATTCTCCTAAAAACATTTCCAGTCTTCTCAGAACGAGGAATCAGACAGTATTATTCTCACCATTGTGTGTGGCGTGGGTCATTTTATGATCCGGAGAAAGGGGGTTTTCAATGCCAAACCCAAAATCTTTGCAAAACGTGGAGAGAAAATAAAATAAAGTCTGGGGAGTTTGGCTGAGCTTCCATGTAGTTCGAAGGAGAAATGTATATTTGATTTGCTAGTGGAGTGTGTGTGCCTGATACGACTGGTATAACTGAGACGAAAGAAAAGGTAGTTATTATCCAGAAAAAAAGAATAACACATTCAGGGAATGAATATGATTAAGTGTTTTGTGTGCCATTAATACTTTGGGTGGCTGACAAGATAGAAATTAGTTGGTCCAAGGATTTTTTAAAATGGAATTAAGTGTGGCGGAAGAAGATAATTTCGTCTGAGTGAAGCAATGAATAGCGAGTGGAAGCGGTTTCGAGGAGTCTGAATCTGCATTCAGAGGAGTCTGAATCTGCATTCAGAGGAGTCTGAATCTGCATTTAGAGGAGTCTGAATCTGCATTCAGAGGAGTCTGAATCTGCATCTAGAGGAGTCTGAATCTGCACGGTGTAAATGCTGCATTCAGAGGAGTCTGAATCTGCATTCAGAGGAGTCTGAATCTGCATCCAGAGGAGTCTGAATCTGCATTCAGGGCATAGAGGAACTGAATCTGCATTCAGAATCTGAATTTCTGCATTCAATGGCCTGCATTCAGAGGAGTCTGAATCTGCATTCAGAGGAGTCTGAATCTGCATCCAGAGGAGTCTAGCAAGGTGTAACAGCATCCAGAGGAGTTCTGAATCTTGTTCCAGAGGAGTCTGAATCTGCATGGAAGAAAGAGTCTGAACTGGAGGTTTAGTGAATCTGCAATGAAAGAGGTTCTGAATCTGCATCCAGAGGAGTCTGAAATTCAGAGGAGCCTGAATCTGCAGTGCAGAGGAGTCTGAATCTGCATTCAGAGGAGTCTGAATCTGCATCCAGAGGATAGAGTCTGAACTGCACCAGAGGAGTCTGATTCTCATTCAGAGGAGCGTGAATCTGCATTCAGAGGAGTCTGAATCTTGCATTCAGAGGAGTCTGAATCTGCTTCTGCAGAACTGAAAGCATTCAGGGAGTTGTGAATGGGCAGCCATAACAATGAGTCTGAAGTTTGCAACCAAGAGGCTGAAATGAATCTGATTTTTATAGATGCTAAAGGTTCAAGTTGAGAAAAAGAATTTCATTTTCATTTCAGTGTTGATAATTATGGAGGACAGTTATTCTTTTAAATATAATAAATGTATTTTCAAGAGTTTTTATGCCTTATCGGAAGGCAAAGATGGACACTGAAGAACACAAATGTGTTGTTACTTTGAACAGTTGATGAATATGTATTAAGGTCACCTAAATTGCATATAAAATTCTATTTAATTATACTTAGTGGTTAATGTGTTTGGAATTTTTCTGTACAAGTTCAGCGTTAAAGTATGAAGGACCTTATGTTTAATTTCTGTGAAGAAGGATTAGCACACTCAAACACACACACGTATATGTATGTATGTATGTAAATAATGTGTGTGTGTACTTGTGTATTTATTTGATTAGTTTTAGTTTGCAACAAATAAACAAACTCACACCAAGTACAGAAAAACGGAGGTTCTAGTAAATCATGTATTAAACACTGCAAGTGTAGCATGATGGAATAAAAGTCAGTTTTACACAACGAAGCTTCAACATGCTCAGGGATTAAAGCTCTCTCTCTCTGCTTAGCAATCCGATGATATTTACAGCACAGGTTTTAACAGCAGCTATTTTCGTTCAGCACTTTGTGTTATTGTGCATTCGTCTCCATATTTCCTCTTCCCTACACTTACTGGAATGGTTCTGTGGAATGGCAGGGGCATAAACAAGCCCTCGGGTCGTAAAAGTGAAAGAACGGGAATCGAGTACTTTCTTTTAGAGGCAAATAAAAAAAATTCTCTTGATGCAATACACCCATTTGTATGCTTCGTAAAATAACAAACTGGTCGCAGAAAAAAGAAACTTCATGACATTAGGCTGTTCCCTAAATGGTTTTGTTTAAATCATGTCTCTTCTATTCAAAGTTTTGTAGTTTTATTTTCGTACGCACTGTTATTTTCACTATCCTTCACAGACAGCCATTAGAGTAATAAATTTGAAATCTGTTGCTTTGGAGGTTCGTGCCAAGTCGTGTAGTTTAATGTCTAAGAAATATTTCTGTATTTCCCGATCGTTCAAGTTAACAAGATAAAGAAATCTCCTGTAAGAGGATAGTGCCGTCAGTGCACCTCATGCGGTGCACTGTAGGCATTACTTATTTAGGTTCTTTGCAGCGTCCTGCGTCCCCTAGCTGCAACCCCTTTCATTCCTTTTATTTTACCTCCGTTCATATTCTCTTTCTTCCATCTTACTTTCTACCCTCTCTAACAATTGATTCCAGTGCAACTGCTTTGAGGTTTTCCTCCTGTTAGACCTTTCAGACCTTTTCACTGTCAATTTTCCTTTCAGTTTAAATGATGATTCAAGGTCCCAGGGCTTTGCCTTTGGTCTAAACTATTCTATTCAGGATGTGAGCATGGAAGCCTGGAAGACTGGAATTTGGATTTCCAGGCCACTGGCTTCCCTCGCACCGTTAGCTGGAAAATTGAATCTTCATCAAATCTCAGAATATAACTCTAAAAGAAGGGGAATGGATGGGGTTTCTCCTGAAATCAGAAATACCTACATCTTCAACAAGAAAGTTTTATTTAAAATAAAAGCAGCTTGAAATTATCAAGGCTTATTTATTAATTTTTATTATTTATATATTGAATTTTTTTTTTTCTTATATTAATCTGATTTATTCCCTAATACCTTCTGTTTTTTAAATGAGCTTCATGTTATGAGAAGACGATTTCATCAGTGGCCCCTTGGTGGCTTATTTTTGAATAATAATAATAAGTATGATCTTTAATAATAATAATAAAGATGATTTTTATAAGAATTTTTATATTCCTCTCTCTATTGAATAAAAATATTTATTCTTTTAGACATTAAATTTTCAAGCTTACTGAAAAACATTGCACAAGACAAGGGTATTTCTCTCTCAAATTATTTTTAAAAGACATTTCAGATTTTCTCTCTCTGGCTGTTTATTTCTCTTCTCTCTCTGAAAAGGGTCTTTCTTAGAGTTCTCTCTCTCATCTGCTGAGTGCAAGAACACTTTTCCATTTGCTGAGGCTTTAGTAGTTTTATTAGAAATAAATGAAAGATTATTATTATTATTATTATTATTATTATTATTATTATTAGTGAACCTCACTGTTCGGTGCACTGTATTACTTAGGTTCTTTGCGGCAATACCTCCATTTCATATTCTGTCTCTCCCATCTTACTTTCCACCTTCTTCTGAATTATTTCACAGTGCACCCAGGTTTTCCTCCTCCTTTGTAACCTTTACTCTCAATTTTCCTTTGCACTGGTGCTGAATGACCAAGCGACTTGGCTTTCGGCCTTTCTTTATTATTCAAGCGTTTTGAACTAGCATCAACGATGCATCGAGTTTCAAACAAGTTTCAAACACACAAGTCAGTTCTCATGAAAGATGGATATAGATTTCAACCAGAATTTCATTTTCTCAAAACTTAATTGGGATATATATATAGTGGACTATATCTTATATATATATATACGAAGTATATATTATATATGATATATATAATTTTAACATATATAATAATATATATATATATATATATATATATATATGATATATTATATATATATATATATTCTGAATACATTAACGACATACATGTAATATATATATCTCTTTATATATATAGAGATCTGTGAGAGAGAATATCACTCTGAAATAATAAAAGTAATACCCAAAGCTTCCCTGTATGCAAACGTCTTGTTTGACATGAATCCATCAAATCTCTAAAACCATGTGATGGATGAATAATCAGGAAACCGAATGATTCAAAATAAATATTGAAATTGCACAAAAAGCGACATTAAATTGAATTCCACTTTTGATTGACGGATATATTTTTAAATTTAAACATTTTAATCATTTTTGACTATGATTTTTTGAAATGAACATGACTTTTATAATCATTTTTATATTCCTTCTCTTGAATAAAAAGCGTTTTATCTTCAGTTATAAAAATCTCTCTCTCTTGACATGTGGACCGTTGTTTCAGTTTTATACATTATTATTATTAAATTATTATTATTATTATTATTATTATTATTATTATTATTATTATTATTATTGAACCTAACTCTTCTTGGGGTCGTGAACTGTTAGCAGCGAGACATCGATATTTCAGGTTGATATTTATGTTGAACCCAAAGTTGAAATTGGCTGCCGAAAGTAAATTCAAACCTAAAGATGGAAATAGATTTCAAGCGATGCCGGATTTCTCAAACCTTAATTGGGATTTCACGACTTTGTATCGCAAGTCTTTCAAGTGGAAATTCCGTTGAATTTGTTAAAGAAAACGCGACTGATGATAGATTCGACATTATATTTTGAATCCATGAATTAAAAGAAAGGTGGTAAAGCCCTTTATTGTATAGATGGAGAGAGAGAGAGAGATACACTCCGGAAGAAAAAGTAAAAGCAAATGTCTAAGTAACTTGCCTTTTTCCAAACTTTGTCAGATGATTCCAGCAAATATTACAGAAATACGAATAACTGAATGAGGCATCCATCCAGTTACTTATGGTAAGACGTAAAAGAGAAACTATAGATTAATTTTACACGATAGTTTTCCTTTTCTTGGGGCAACGGCTGTAAATGGGGACTCATTCTTGATCGACACAAAAGAAAAAATGATTGACATGTGGACAGTTGTATTATGAAGGAAAAAATTAGAAAGAAATTATAGAGAAAAACCATTACAAGACTCAGGTGGGAATTCTCTCGACTGAAAACTAAAGGGAATTTGAGAGACAGAAACTGCTGGGTTGCCGCTGACAAGGATTTACTACTGTGACGTCACGGAGCTTAGAATGTGCCAGGCACATCCATCTGCCTCAGCTGAAGCCGACGGCAGATTTAGCCAATAGTAGTGTGAAAAACATTTAGTTACGATAGAGGACACAAGTTGTGGTTGCTATGAATGAATAAGCCATCCATTAATCAGGGCTGACATAACACGCCCTCTTCCAAGGTTGCTTTTGTACTAATCAAGGCACTCACTCTCCCCGTAGGGTGGTAATGCCGTTGATGCACTTCATGTGGTGCACTGTAGGCATTACTTATGGTTCTTTGCAGCGTCCCTTCGGTCCCTAGCTGCAAAGGCTTTCATTCCTCTTACTGTACCTCCATTCATATTCTCTCTCTTCCCTCTTGCTATCCACCCTCTCCTAGCAATTGTTTCACAGTGCAACTGCGATGGTTTTCCTCCCGTTACACCTGTCAAACCTTTCTACTCTCAATTTCCTTTTCAGCCCTGAATGACCTCATAGGTCCCAGCGCTTGGCCTTTGGCCAAAATTCAATATCCTATTCTATTCTAAGTCACTCATTATATAACTATTTCTACATAATCGTCCCTCTCCCATAAAAACTATAATAATTCTTCCCAGAAACTTCCTCTTAATCTCTTTCCCTCAAAGTTCTCCTGCAGCTGCTTCATAAAACGTTCTAACTGCACAGTTCCTTTCCTTGTTTGAATCCATCACTACTTCCACCTATCAACCCTTCTGTTGTCTCTATTCCTTTCTAAATCCAAGCCTCGCCATATAAATTTTCCTACCATCACCGCTTTCAGTAGCATTCATGATCTATGTAAACAGTTAATTTCACAAAGACCCTCAAATATAACCCTTTCCACCCCTCCATCATTAACAGCTGCCTGTCTGTCATATGCATTCAACAACTTTTTAAATTACTCCTTCCATCAAAGCTCGACTGCACTTTCTTCAGGCAGTATATCCCCCTTTACATCAAATATTCAGCAATTCCTTAACTCATAATCTTCCTCTTTACATTTATTCATTTCTGTTTTGTTGTTTCTCTTTCACGTTTCCTTCATTTACCTAATGAATGCACTATTCATCCACTTGTCTACCTTCTCACGATTAACTCTCCTCTTTTTGCTGCCCTGAACTTCCAACCAACTTCATCATGGCGCTACTTGATGCAATTCTCTTCCTTTCAGCGAGATGGCTGGTGGTTGAATAGGTTCAGTTGGCTTATGACTCTTGCCCTAAGACGGCAAAGTATGAAAGGAAGTATGAGATTGATGAAACCTCCGAATTCTTCAACCAACTGAGATATAGTTTCTACGACATTTTATGCACGACATGGCCTGGCAAGACTAAATCCAGTATTTAGTATTTTTTCATATCCACTTCTCGCACTTCTGTTTGCAACCTTAGCTCATTTTTCATTCAACTTCTCCACGAAAACCTTTCTCACTCATCAATATCACACTCACTTGTACTGTCACATTATGCACCTTTCCTCTCCACCATTTCGATAAATTAACAATTGGAATTACCCTAATTTCTTCTCTTCATGTGCGCCTTGTTAAACTCGATAAAAGAAAATTGGTTTTGGGTAAAACGGTGATATGTATGTATGTATGTATGTATGTATGTATGTATGTATGTATGTATGTATGTATGTATGTATGTATGTATATATATATATATATATATATATATAAATATAAATATATATAATATGTATATATATATATATACATATATATATATATATATATATATATATATATATATATATATATATATATATATATATATATATATATATATCCTGTTTTATAAAATATATATATATATAATAAAATTTCTGTTTGATGTCTGTCTTCCTTTTCATTCCTATATGGCTTATCTACCTATCTATAACTTTTGAACACCTCTTTGTCCTTTGCTATTCCCCTGGGCATTTCGAAATTCACTGCATATGTCAAGACAGCTGTCAGCTCCTTGTTTTGTCTTGCATCAATAGCTGTTTGCTTCAAATAATCGGATCAAAATTCACACTCAAGTCAGCTTAACGACAACACCTGCTGCCACTGTCACCCAGGCCAGCAAGCAGCTTCATTGCCACAATGCAGCATTTTCCTTTTAAACCTTGACATCCTCACTTTTATTAATGTCCAAATAACCTTCATAAATACATCAGCAAGAGGACATTAAATTTAACTTTGTCACCAGGTAAACCATTATAGCGTTTTTCTAGCTGTCATGGAGTGGATAGCATAATATGTTTCCTAATACTTGCAGCGCAGAGCAACAGAGAGCATCCTCTTGAACCTGTTATAATTATGCTGAGAAATCACTCCCTGAAGAGTTTAATTACTGAGTCAGAGTTTAACGAGACGGTTTGCGCAAGCATTGAATGTCGCAACAGATCTTCTCTGATTATTGCAATCGTCCTCACTCGTGCAAAAACGTACTCGAGGAGTCGTGGGTAATTCTACCTGGAGATTCAAAGTTGACGTAATTCTTGTCGTTCAAGTCTTGCATGGGAAAATTCAGCTCATTAAGAAAATACAGATGATTTAGCTGCTTAGAACTTGGCGGGCAGATTGATCTAGCTTACTTTGGACTTCCTGAACATATTGATACAGGTTATTTAGGACTTAGGGAATTATTCATCCAGTTTTCCTGTCTACCTTTCTGGACACATCAAAACATTTTGACTGTCTTCAGCGCTGAATGGCCGAAAGTGCCCCAGTGCTTGGCTTGAGAGCCTCAATTTCATAAATCAATCTATTATTTTTTTTTTATCCATATAAATATCCTTAGTATATATTTTCATTTTTAGCTGCTTGGATGTGACTGATTACTAGAAATTTCGCTTACATAATAGTAAACTGATATTTCACTCTCTTCTATGACATGTGAGGTGAAATTTATTATGGAAATTCCTCGTCCATACGTATGATTTCAAATGATGTGTTTAGTTGCTTTGTAAACTAATCAAATGTAATTTTGTATAAGTATTAAAAAGTTATGGAAAGACTTAATTTCTTAATAAACTTTCGTATTCAGAACAAGGTCCTACAAAACTATCTGCGCATCAAATATTTTGTTATGAAACTTCCTCCAGGATTCTCATCTCGTTTGTTGGTTTGTCCGAGTCCAGGCGACCACATCAGGCCTCTTATCCCCTTCAACGCCTTCTCAATCCTTATGGAAAATGTCCTTGCTGGCACAAAACCGGCTTAATCCAAACCAACAAACCATCCTGGACTTTCTAGACAAATGGAAATAAAAGCGTTTTTGACTTTAACCTGCAAGAGATTCAGTTCTACTTTTTGTAAGAAATCTGCTTTTATTATTGCGATGGTTCGCTTTTGATAACTGAGAAAGAAAGAAACTGCAAAAGGATAGGGAATGAGAATAAAGAATGTAATGGAGTTTCCATACTAGGGACTGAATTGCGGAAATGGAATCATATAACATGATTTTATTTCATACAATTGTACAAAAGGTGGGGAGGTACGGCATTACTGATTAAGAGAAACCTCTAAAAGACATTTTTAAAACAAGAGAAAAGAGAAATTTATATTTATTTTCTGAGGAAACAAGTGTGAGAGAGAGAGAAAAAACAAAGGAACTAATTAGGCAAGGTTTGCATATTTCTGTCACTAAAGTGTTCTTCTGCTGAAGAAGAACCCTCTTTAACACTGCTTTGATCTCAGTTTTTTCCACTTTCTGAATGACAACAAAGTTACTGCATCCAATGCAGTAACTCCGATGAAAAAGCAATTATCAGGAAGACTGAAAAGACTGAACTGGGATTGTTTAATGTTCAAACAGAATTGTTGAAATTAAAGAGTAAAAAAATGGAGAGGATTCCGCTGTTGAAAGGTTGGATGTCTGCTGTAAAAGAATCAGACGATACTGATTTTATTGGAAGAAATCAAATAAATGTTTAAACAGCGCCTCTTCAAGAAATTAGCTGGGAAAACATCGGAGAGTTCCTGGTTGGTGATCAAAAATCAATCTTAAAAAAGATGACAAAGAATTTAAGTCGCCACAGCTAACGTTAAAATCTTAACAACTGCGTGATTATCCAGTCAGGATTCCGCATTTGCAATGCTCCTGCTGAGAAGTTGAATCAATATGATAATGATTTCATTAGAAGATATTATATATATATATATATATATATATATATATATATATATATATATATATATATATATATATATATATACATATATACATATATATATATATATATATATATATATATATATATATATATATATATATATATATATATATATATATATATATATATATATATATATATATATATATATATATATATATATATATATATATATATATATATAATATATAATAAAAAATATATTGCCAACTACGCTACGATGGTTGATTTTGATATATAAGAAATCTGCTAATGGTCACTGAGACGTAAATGGGGAAAGAACATGGAAAGAATGGAATTGCAAAAGTGACTTTATCAATGAAGTCGTGGTCAGGTCGGCAACACGACCTAATTTGGGACAATGTTTCGTTTCATAAATAATTTCATGCACTAATGGATTTAACCTTTATAGTCAGATAAATATATATCCAGGAAGACAGCATTAAGGCTGACCAGTTAAAAAAATACATAATGGAAGTGACCAGTAAATGTTGCAATGCACATATATATATACGTAAAATATATATATATATATATATAGGTGAATATATATATATATATATATATATATATATATATTTTCCAAGATATATATAAATATGCTAATTTTATAAATTATTATAAGTTTCTTCTAATAATATATTTTATTTTATTTCTGTTTCAAGGAATAATAACATCTCATTATCATAAGATATGAGTTTTAAAAATCAGTAACTTGTTGTGTCATATTTACTGTCTCATCTATCACATCATAAGTTATTATTTCACCTAACTAAATTATTAATGTTACTGGAATGAGACACTGAGTTACAAAAACTAAACTTAATAAATGCAAGAAATAACGGCAGCAACTTCAAATAAATCATAAGAAAAGAATAAATCGAATGACTCATCCTACATCTATGAAAATCTATGAATAAGGTCCAAACATATATGATTATTTAAAGCCAAATGCATAAACAACCCATTGTCATCCAAAAAAATAAAATACACATTTATAATAAAGGTCATTTCATATTTGAATAAATGTCATATGGCCCTATTTTGAAGAAAAGATATGATTATATATAAAAGAATATCGTTATATTAAAAACCAAATTACAATATATAAATGCATAACCACAAAATAATATGGATAGAGGGTTTCCAGAGTCTGAAAAAATCTAAAATGTTTATAATGTAATCACTTCCCAAATATCACACAGACTCCATTTGTATGTGCTTTTTACAGATTCACATGAAGGAATATAAATAACGGATCGCAGTGCCACTCATTCATTATTTTCCCCTCAAGGATTTTGCAACGTTATTATGAAACACAGTGAATTCATGTATCATAATCGAGTTCAGTTTGACAAAGACACGCCCTCTGTACTCAGGAGTGTTAGGTACTATGGTCACACATATATATATATATCAACCATGCAAAAATGATATATATATTCTCTTCATATATATATAAGGACAAATATATATATTTGTATTTGATCTGCACTTTATTTACACGTGTGTGTTTGTGTTGTATAATGCATGAATTTATTTACGTATGAATCCGAAAAACCAATTAATAATGAATTCACATAACTCTGGGATTAATGATTCTACAGAATGATGTATTATGATAAACAGTCCTGTTCTTCAGCAATCACTTTGCCTTTTGGGGAACATGAACTATAGATATATTGTAATAGAGTGACTATATCTTTATTCACTATCAAGACTTATTATAGACAAGTTTCTGTTGATGTGCACAGACTGTAAACTGGAGAAGCAAAACCAACAAAGTACTGATTCAGGGAAACTTTGGAAAAATGTACACAGAATGATCAAGGATGATAAACAGCTCAATACTGAACAGAATCTGAGAATTTTGGCCAAAGGCCAAGCACTGGGACCTATGAGGTCATTCAACGTTGAAACGGAAATCGACAGTAAGAAGGTTTGAAAGGTGTGACTGGGGGATGACCTCACAGTTGAACTATGAATCACTTGTTAAGAGAAGGGTGACAGTACAATGGAACAAAGAGAATATGAACGGAGGTACAAGAACATAGGCTACTGAGATACGACCACATAATCCTGCAAACACCATTACCTTTTAATTGCTTTCATCTATACGAGACATAGCCATGTAATACTATACTATAATTGTTAAGGCACAAACAGTGACTATAATAATAAATGCGCTGAATAAGCTTCTCATTCCATTAAATATCAACAAACGAAATTTCTTTACTGTATAATCTGTTTCTGTATTAATTAGGATGACTGAAACAGCAGCTCCAGAAATAAAGGAAGTGAAATAAAAAGGGAGATTTAACGAAGACCTGGAACCATCTGCGGCCAGAAAACGAAGTTATGGTTTACAAGGCCCAAGGGCACTCATGAGCAGCAGAGGAAGGGACAGGTCAGTCAATGCCCACAGACCAAACATAATAAAAACACGATCAGTGCCTAAGCGGCTGAAAGTATAATGGAGCATATGTATCACATTTCTCAGAGTATATTGCATTTTGAAATATGTTTTAAGATGCAGTAGATTCCTCTTATTTTTCTCATGTCAAGGGAAGAGTGCTGTTTGATTATCGGTGAACAAAACGTAAATTTATTCTGTATAATAATTGAGGATGATCTCTATCACATATAACGAGAATCATACTTTTCCTTATATTTGTCTGTTTCTTAACTAGGGATCGAGTTCATCCCCAAAATTTAAAAAGAACTTCAAAGGACTCAAATTCTTGGATCAAAATAATTGAATGACAAAAAAAGAATTTTCGATTGATCACAGGGGAAACTGGCGAAGCAGCTCCGAACAGGATTTGGTGTTTGGCCTTGAAATTTGGGACGTGGAATTGAGGGCTTCCATTTCAGGTCCTTTTAGAGTTCAGTCGAGATATTTTGCTTGTGATATAACACCGCAATTTTTCTGCCGATTAGAGTTTAAATAGCGTGATCTGTTTGAGAGAGAGAGAGAGAGAGAGAGAGA
Organism: Macrobrachium rosenbergii; assembly: GCF_040412425.1. Lineage (NCBI taxonomy): Eukaryota > Metazoa > Arthropoda > Malacostraca > Decapoda > Palaemonidae > Macrobrachium > Macrobrachium rosenbergii. The sequence goes on from NC_089766.1 coordinate 42,180,196, forward strand.
GAGAGAGAGAGAGAGAGAGAGAGAGAGAGAGCAATTCATCCGTTGTCTTCTCGGGGTACCATTACAGGCTTTAAGCATATTTCTGAAAGGAAATTCATGAAATATAAGTGACACTGTTTTTCTCTGAAAAAATCCTTTTCTTAAGTTTTTGCAAGATATTAGCTTTCATTGGTTTGTGAATATATTTCATAAACAACCTGCTTTTTGCAAAACGCAAAGAGTTGCTTCTGCATAATGACGTTGCCTTTGCTGATGTCTTATATTCAAAAGAAAGCTGGTCATTAATTAAGAAAGTGGTAGATATTACAATCTATTTTTATTAGTTACACAGATGCATAATTGTGGAACTGTATATATTAAGGGTAAAAAGTAAATTAGGAAATAACAGTCTCTTTGTTTATCAGCTTTAGAAAATCTTGAAATTGGTCAATAAACTGGTATTAAAATTTCCTCAGCCATGAAAAAGGGTGGTGTCAGGTTTCTTGAGCTGACTGTAGTGGAACTGGTGGTTGTTTGAGTCTTCGTCAGTCTCCTGGTTGAGACTTAATTGCAAGTTCTTCATTTTTTGAAATAAAGGTTATTTCTGGTAGTGGTTTTTGCAAGTTATGTTTGAGGTTTTTTTACTATAACTTCAAGTTTTTTTTTATTAACTTCCTTTGGTATTAGGATACACATCCTCGACAATATTATTTCATTTTTATCTAAAATTTTCAAATTTTTTCTTGATAAAAAATGGATTTATTCTCCTATATGCAATACCAAATCGGTATTTGAAGAAGTAAATTATCCGAACCACAAATGGAAGAATAAATCAGGCTTTATGCAATTTATGCTTTGTACAAAAGTTTTATCAAATATAAAATATTTCATCCAAATGTTACCTCTGTCAGTAAGTCTCTAAAAATACCAAGAACACGACAGCGAGTACTCATGAAGTTTCACAAAATCATGAGTTTTCGTTACCACTTTATGCAACTAGAAACCATTAGATTTCAATCCCTGAGGTGTCTTGTCACTGACTGGTGTAACTACCTATTAATGACGGTACATTAGCTTTATATCAGACCGAAAGAAACTTTGGGTGATGGAAGTAATTACTATGTGGGCTACTGTCATTCTGTGTATCAATCTGAATGGTGATTCAGTTATTCTTTTGAAAATCACTCTGCCTTTTCATTTATAAATAGACACTTTTTTTCTGTTGTAGATTGATTTTTCTTTTCTCTCTCTCTCTCTCTCTCTCTCTCTCTGAGATATCGTCTGTCTCTGTAACTGAATTCTAAGGCGAGATATCGTCGAGCATAACTGAATTCGAAATGTGTATCCTTTTGAGTTGTTCATCAAGATGAGGACAGAAGCATTAATTAAATATGCTAAACTGGCATCACAACATTGGTCGTCGATATTGTTGACAAAGATTTATGCAACGGATTATTATAACTGACATCCAGACACATTCTCTGTAAAATAGGTGAAAGAGCAATTTCATGTCAAAAAATCATGGACCTGACAATGAAAGAGAATCGTTTATGATCAGATCACTTTGCTGCAATAGATATCAAAATCCGTTAGTTCTTGGTTCGACGTTCGAATTTAATGCTATATTTTTACTTATGGTAATAATCGTCATTTTCACTACAAAGACTGAAACTTCCTGACAACCAGTAAACCGAAAACGAGACAGAACGGTCACTGGGGTTGAAGTGAATTATAGTTATTTTATAGAAGCGCTCCAAATGTCTAACCATTCACTGTTCTACTTTAAATGACTTGCAGAAAGTGTTTAAAGGCTTAATTTATTGTATGTAGGATAACTGGACCTTTCTCTCCCCGTGATTATAATTTATATTTCAAAGCCCAGAAAAGTGAAACGTCAAAAACATAAGGCTAAGCAACTGACTTGGTGGAGACTTAAAGAGCAGTCAAAAATGTAAAACTAAATCAGGTGACAAAGCAAATAACTTCTTTTTTCTATAACTATGCAGTCTGGGATGTCCACTCAGAAACTCTTTCTCTCAACCATCAGAGAAGAGCAGTCAGAAATGTAAAACTATATCAGCAGTTCTAGATTGTTTCCTTACAATTTGAAAATTTGTACGGGAGTTTTCCCAAGATTAGGACGGTAATTTCCCTTCTTGTAGCCAGAGGCGTTCTCTCTCTTAATTTCAGCAAGCACTGATGTTTGCATGGCTTATAACATCTATAGACACTTGAGATCTCTTTATTTCAGCTCTTTGCATGTTTGCGTTTTGTTAGTCTTCAATTTTTGACCATTCAGAAGACCGCCTGCACAAACGCTTTCTCTCAAGGTTTTATACTGACTCTCAACCTCGACACCAATGATGATGGAGCTTTGATATGAAATTTATGAAAAATTTTCAATATTGACATCTGTCATTTCCGATTTCAAGGTTATTTTCATACTGATGCCTGATTTTTTTCTGTTAGCTGTTAGGGTTTCAAAATCCAGATGTCAGCCACATCTCAGACCACCACAGAATCTGAGAACCAAAAGGCTTTGCACATCGACAGATTATTTTTTTTTTTACCGTCTCACCCTGCATCCCCTTCACGTCTCTTTGTCTATTAGTTTTTAAATCAATTGTTAGTTTTACATTTCAAGTTTATCTCTTCGTGCGTCGGAGAAAAAATTTTACTGTCGAAGTTTGAAATCAACTTCTCGATTCCCAAAATAAAATTCAATTTAAATATCAAAAGATATTTGAGATTTAAAAATACATCTAGAACTCGAGAATTATTTTAAGCAAAGTTACAGTTTCAATGTCTGGGTAAGAGGAGTTGCAAGAGTCCACGTGTTATGACTCGTTTAAGCAATGTATTGCTTTCTGGTTGTAAATATACGGTAGAAATTGTGTTTGTTCTGAGTATAACTGAACCATGATTTTATGAGGTTTTCTGTATATA
>NC_089766.1:42188120-42213120 GCF_040412425.1 Macrobrachium rosenbergii
TCTAGCCTCAGTAGTTTTGACTTTATTTCAGGTTAAAGTTAGCCATAATGGTGCATCTGGCAACGACATAGGACAGGCCACCACCGGGACGTGACTAAAGTTTCATGGACCGCAGCTCATACAGCATTATACCGAGACCACCGAAAGATAGATCTATTTTCAGTGGCCTTCATTATATGCTGTAGGTGCTGTACAGAAAACTCGATAGCACCGAAGATACTTCGGCGCATTTTTTCCTTGTTTAATCATTATCCTTACTCTGAGTGTCTAGAAGTAACCATCAATTATGCAACGCCTGCCTCGAAAGGAGACAAATGTTTCCATACCTATGGGGAGGAAAGGACTACCTTTTTAACGTTAAGTTCTACTAATGTGACCAAGCAGCTGAGCTGGCTGATCACATTCTCAATACTTGGAAGAAGTTTCACAGTGTTAACATACAGACTGACTATCACTTGTTTCAGTCGAAGTACACTTTCTAAGCCACTCATAACAGCTAACCTGCACTTATATTACAAATACAGGAAATATGCAGAATGCTGAGCCCTCATTCTTTGGAGATTGCAGACAAGCAATTGATGGTTACTGCTTCCCTTACAAAGTTGTAATTGATGTGAACATTACCAAAGGAGTTATCTTAAAGAGTGAAATGTGTAACAACAAAAACTAAACTAATATCATCTTATGATAACAAAATTAGACTAATGTTTGTTGAATTTCTTCGAGAAGTATGCAACAGGTTGATCAGTTCCCTGGTTGCCCTTCTGCAACAGTGCAGCTCTTGCCCTCAGAATCCTAGCATTTAATATGAATACAAGTTTCAGATCAAAGTTGGTTCTTTCAGAGAAGGGGTTAAACTACTTAAGAAATCAAATGCTTTATAGCATTAAGAAGGCTTTGCATATATTCTATTCTTCTCTATGAGGTGCGTTAAGGATGACTTAATAGTGGAAAAATTACAAATTGCAGATTTGCTATTTTCCTAGAAATACAAAACTGAAGTTGTTTATATTGCCAGACCTTTGGCGAAAGCTGGTTTGGGAATTGACACTTGGTAACAAGGTCGTTAACCAGCTGCGGGGTTTTAGACGCCAAGCAAAGCCATATCCTACAACATTTCACGAATCCGTCTTGCCCCAAGTTACTCCTTGAAGACAAACCATCATAAATACAGAGGTCATTATTGGGAAAGAAAGTTTACAACTCCATGTAGTCATTTTAAGTGTCACTCTTAATGATGATGCTATCGGACTGTGACTTTTCCATCCAGGGCTTTTACCAATTGATCATCAAATATCTGAGTGTTGTTGGGGCACCGATCGTGCTAAATGGCATCATTTGTACTGAAACATCTATCGGGAAATACAAATGCTCAATCTTTATCAGTTTGTACTGAAACTTCTGCTGTGGAATTACAAATGCTAAACCTTTAGTAAATCACATTTGGTGATGTATAGAGCTAGTAGCATGTCGTTAATACACAGAAAGGGAAACGAGTCAGAATTTGTGGCTTGATTCCCTTAGTGGTGGTCAGCGAAGAACTGACCTCCCCGTTAGCCTTTCCAGGGAGCATTCATGTCCATTATGATGAGCGGAATGTAGAATGTCTTTGGAGAGCATTTTATAGTTGTACTGACATACATTGTAGTATCAAATTAAAAACCAAAACTTCATGAAATAACTTGGAATCATCTGTGGCAGAACCTGTTGAAATTCTCTATCTTTGTATACATTGAATCCTCCAATTTTCTATAATTAAGTAACTGGGAAAATTTAAACCAACCCCTATGAGTCTTCGCTGATGTCCTCTTCCCCGATATCTGTTTCGTCTCACTCATCACCAAATGCTTTTATTCATGAAACGAAGAGATTCTACGAAACCTAAACAGTTGGAACATAAAACCAGATGAGTTACATTTTTTTTAAATGTGGAAAGCAAGCAACAGATTAAGCTGTCCTGACAATTAAAATGTCAGTTACACGGTTTATTTTTTATCAGTACGGAAAAGAAGAGTTACTCAGCAGTTCTCAGCTTTTGCTGTTTTCTATGAAGGAATGAATATACTGCTTCATAGAAAACCTGCATTAATGAGGGGCCAGTTGTTTGGTTGTAGGGATTTAGATGTAAAGACATAGAACACGTGGTTTGTAAGGATTTCTCTTCGCAATAATTTAAAGAACGCAGAATTAAAGGTCATTAGAATATTAAAAGAGATTTGGGAAAAGTCTTTACTTTATAAATGGAGCGGAAAAATCCGTGAGTCTTTCATTACCACAGGTATAAACTCAGTAGCGAAAATGATTAGAAAAATCGCCTGTGCCTATCCTGGAGCAGTTGAGAAACAAGAAAACTTGAGCTTGCTAAACAATGCCCTGAACCGCTCATGCCTGTATTCTTCTTTCCTGTGATGGGGGAATTATATATTTGAGAATTCAACTTATCTTTGAGGGGAAAATCAAAAACTTTGTTGGTATCATTAGCTCAGGAAAAAGCAAAACATACAACAAACTTTCTTTGTTGAAAGAAAGTTATTAATCAAGGATTATTTGCCTGGGCCCAGAAAGAAGACAGTGTTTCTCATGAAATTTAATGAAAAATAGATAGAAGTAAATCATTAGTGTTTTTCTAGATGTTTCTAGGGGAAAGGAAACAACTTCTATAATAATAAGTGCAGCGTAAAGCAAGAGAGAGCACCCTCTTTAATCTATCAGAATCATGCCGAGAAATCACTCCCTGAAGAGTCTAATTACTGGGTCAGAGATTCATCAAACAGTTTACCCAAGTATTGAATATCGTAATAGATCCTCTCTGATTACCGCAATCGTCTTCACTTGTGCAAAAACTTACTCGAAAAGTCTTGGGAAATCCTGCATGGAGTTCAAAATTTACGTGACTCTTGTTGTGAAAGCCATGCATAGGAAAATTCAGCTGAATAACAATATGCAGATAATCTACCTTACAGTGGACTTTGAACTGAATTGAATATAGAATTGAAGCCAAAGGCCACGCACTGGGACCTATGTGGTCATTCAGCGCTGAAACGCAAATTGACAGTAAAAGGTTTGAAAGGTGTAACAGGAGGGAAACCTCGAAGTTGCACTATGAATCAATTGTTAAGATGGAAGAAAGAGAATATGAAATGAGGTACAGTAAAAGGAACGAAAGGGGTTACAGTTATGGGCAGAAAGCACGCTGCAAAGAACCTTAAGAAATGTTTACAGTGCACTACATGAGGTGCACTGATGGCACTACCATTCTAGGGGCATTGGACTTTGGGAGCTTATCCGTCCATTTCTTTCCTATTTTTATTTCTTGATGCATCACATCTCTTTAGACTGTCTTAGTGCCGAACGGCCGAAAGTGCCCCAGTTCTTGGCTTAACTGCTTAAATTTCTTAAACCATCCAATCATATTTTTCATGCATATAAATATCCTTAGTATATGTTTAATCGTCTATCTACTTGAATGTGACTAACAGAAATTCTATTCAGACAGTAAATTGAGTGGCTCATATGAGATGAGAGTTAAAGTGGAAATACCTCGTCCATACGTCTGATTTTGTTTGACTGCTCCGTTCCCCTGTGAGAGAGAGTCAAACATAATTTTGTATAAAGATTAAAAAGCTCACAGCAAGGTCCTACAAAACTATCATCTATGCATCAAATGTTTTGTTATGAAACTTCCCCCAGGAACCTCATCTCGTTGGCGGGTCAGATAAATGAAAATAAAAGCATTTGCTGACTTCGCTTTTCCATAAGCCGAGTCGTAAGTGACTGAGCTCCGCTTTGTAAATAATCCGCTTCCAGCGCCTGATGGGAAAACTGTTAAGCAGCTCTCCACAGGATTTGGTGGGCATTTAAATCTGAGACGTGGAAGTGGGTGCTTCCATTTCGGGTCCTATTAGAATTCAGTCGAGATATTTTGCTTGTGATATAACACCGCAATTCCTCTGGCGATTAGAGTTTAAATAACGTGACCTGTTTAAGAGAGAGAGAGAGAGAGAGAGAGAGAGAGAGAGAGAGAGAGAGAGAGAGAGAGAGAGAGAGAATTTATTTGTAGTTTTAAGCCAGTTCCTGAAAAGAAACTCATATTTCACATGTGATACTAATCTGCTTTATGTGAAAAGTCCTTTTCTTATCAAGGATTTGAAAGATATTGGTTATCATCGTTTTAGCAATGGAAACCATAAATAACCCACTTTTTGTATAGTATCAGGAGTTACTTCTTTATAATAATGTTGCCTTTATTGACGATGCGAGAGTCTCCGTTTTGTCTCATATTCAAATATCCCGTCATATTGTAAAAAGCGTTGCTATGAATAGGTATATATTTTATAAAAAAAAAATTAGTTACACGGATACGTTATTATGGCGTTTTATATCTTGTAGGTAAAAACAGTATTAGGCAACAGTCGCTTTGTTTGTCAACTCTGGAAAATCTGCCACTGATGAATAAACGCGGTTTATATTTCGACTTCCTCAGTCATATTACGGAGTGGCTAAGGTTCTTGAAATGGACTTCCTGTAATCGGAACCGGTGGTTGTTCTGGGCCTTAGAAATACAGTATCTCCTCGCTATTCCTTTGTAGTTTTATTTATCTGTTTCCCTAATGGGGTGGGGGTTGGTTTTGTAAGTTCGTGTTTGAGGCTTATTTGTAAACTATGAAAATTTTCCAAGATCTTTTTTTTTTTTTTACTGAACTTTCTTCTTGGGATTTTGTTTGGACATCCTCGACAATTCTCTCAATTTATTTTAATTCAAAATCTTCGTAACTGCATTTTTCTAATTAACAACTGGACCTACTCTCCTGCATGCAATACCAAATCAGTGTTTGAAGCATCCAAACCGTTAATTGAAAAATGATACAGGCTTTGTACCTTGTATGTGTTGTACAAAATTTCTTATTACTTATTAATATTAATTTTCATTTAAATTCAATTTCTGTTTGAAAGTCTATATGTTTGAAAGTGAATATTGATTACCACGACTTTTCTGTAAATGGTTACAAACATTAGATTTTAATCCCCGAGGTGTCATATCACTCTGAACGGAGTGACTAGTTATCACTGACGTTAATTAGCTTTATATCAATCGGAAGGAAGAAATGGAATTAATTAATATACGGATTACTGTCATTCTGTTTATCATTCTGAAGGGGATTCTGTTTACTTCAAAATTTTGTTTCTTTTCACTTATTCTTTTGAGAATTACTCTTTCCCTTCCATCTACAAACCGAAACTATTTTCTTTTTTTTTTTTTTGCAGATCAATGCTCTCTCTCTCTCTCTCTCTCTCTCTCTCTCTCTCTCTCTCTCTCTCTCTCTCTCTCTCTCTCTCTCAGGGCCTAGATACCGTGAAATTCTGTGACTGAATTCTAAATGCGTATCCTTTACGAGCTGGTCATCAAAATAAGGACCTAAGGATTTATTAATTATGCTAAACCAGAATCACATCACTACTGTAGATGTCGATATTGTTGACAAATATAAAAGCAACAGACTATTATAACTGACGTTCAGACATTCCCTTAAAGTAGGTGCAGCAGCAATTTCATGTAAAAAAAAAATGGTGTTAGTTCTTGAGCATAACGGAACAATGACTTTACGAGGTTTTCTTGCTGAGCGATTTTCCCCAAAATTTCTCCTGCTCGACTAGGACGGATTTCTGAAGGAAACATGTTTCCCTGGCTCATGAATTTAACAGGAATCTCTGATAAAGGTTAAAGGTGCCGCAACAGACCTCAGCAGTGACTCTAGTACTGAATCAGTCTTTTATGGAAAGGCTAAAGGAAGGCTGTCTTTTAAATATTTTTCATTGTACTATGCTTTTATCTGGTCTTTCCTGGAAAATTATTATTATTATTATTATTATTATTATTATTATTATTATTATTATTATTATTATTATTATTATTATTATTATTATTATTAATTTCAATATAATGAAACGGAAATATTCGTTGATATTTCTCCATTATTTACTAGTTTTTTTATCGTTATTTTGTTTGATATATTTTAGCTCCACCCCCTTTCTCTCTCTCTCTCTCTCTCTCTCTCTCTCTCTCTCTCTCTCTCTCTCTCTCTCTCTCTCTCTCCACAATGCCAGAATATTTTTCACGAAGATTCCACTCCAGATATAAAGGTGCATGAAGTAAACTGAAAAACAAAACAAACGGAATACGAAAATCTGGAGAGGAAGAAAGCAGCGTCTCCAATCAGCCACATGAAGCAAATGACGACAAAGGACAAACATCAGAGTCTGTGAGCGGAAAGTCATTTGCAAATATTGGATTCGGATGGATTCAGGGACAGAGTCTTTCTGGAAAATGTTTAGTGATGCGCAGTGATGCTTTGAAGGGGATGAAGACCTCTTTCGATATTTTCATGCTTTACACACACACACACACACACACACACACACACACACACACACACACACATATATATATATATATATATATATATATATATATATATATATATATATATATATATATATATATATATATATATATATATATATATATATATATATATATATATATATATATATATATATATATATATATATATATATATATATATTTCATAGAAAGTTCGCCCAGGCATACGATGAGGTGATTATTTTCAACAGTTTATTCTGTTTCGTAGATCATATTTACATCTGGGATTTCTACCTAGAAAATAAAATTTTAAAAACAATATATTGTAAAGTCTCACATAAAATAAAATGAAGGTGAATTAAAAATCACGGTACATAAAGACAAATAAATTACTAAAATGCATACGTTACTGTGTATTTTGACCTCGCTGTTCTTGTAATTCTGGGGTTTTAGGCCTTTATGTATATGTGTGTGTGTGTGTGTGTGTGTGTGTGCGTGCCACATGTATGAGCCTGCTTAGCTTTTGGCCATTGTTTTACCAGGTGAAACCAGGTCTCCAATGGAACTTGTAATAACTACTAGTGAGAGAGAGCAAGGCTTTGAAATTATTTAAAGTGAGAAAGAGAAAACAACGGTTTTTAATCGTTATTTTTACTCCTGAATAATTTTTAAATATAATCGTCCATTATCTAAGGCCTCCCTCGAAAGGAGACAAAATTATGTTTCCACATCTATGGACAGGAAATGACTACCTTTTTAACGCTAAGTTCTACTAAGGTGACCGAGCAGCTGAGCTTGCTTATAACATTCTCAGTACTCGGAACAAGTTCCACAGTGTTGAGATACAGACTGATTATCACTTGTGTCAGTCGAAGTAAACTTTGTAAGCTACTCAAAACAGCTAACCCGCACGTGTATCACTAATACAGGAAATATGCTGAGCCCTAATTCTTTTGAGACTAAAGACGTGTAAAGAATGGTTACTGCTTCCTTTATAATGTTTGAACACAAGGAGGTTGTAATTGATGTGAACATTACCTAAGGAGTTATTATCTTAAAGAGTGAAATGTGGAACAACAAAAACTAAACTAGTATCATCTTATGATAGCAAAATTTTATACTAATGTTTGTTGAATTTCTTCGAGAAGCATGCAACGGATTGATCAATACACTGGTTGCCTTTCTGCAACAGTGCAGCTCTTGACCTTAGAATACTAGCATTTAATATAAATACAAATTCCACATCAAAGTTGGTTCTTTCAGAGCAGGGGTTCAACTACTTGAGGAAATCAAATCCTTTATAGCATCAAAGGCTTTGCAGATATTCTATCCTTCTCTACGAGGTGCCTTAAAGACGATATAATAGTGGAAAAATTACAAATTTAAAATCATTTGCTATTTTCCTAGAAATACAACCCTGAAGGTGTTTATATTGACAGACCTTTGGCGAAAGCTGGTTTGGGAATTGACACTTGGTAACAAGGCAGTTAACTAGCTGCGGGGTTTTACACGTCAAGCGAAGCCATATCATTTCATGAATAAGTCCTGCCCCAAGTTACTCCTTGAAGACCAACCATCATAAATACAGAGGTCAGTATTGGGAAAGAACGTTTACGACTCCATGTAGTCATTTTAAACGCCACCGTTAATGATGATACTATCGGATTGTGGCTTTTCCATCCAGCGCTTTTACCAGTTGATTATCAAATATTTGAGTGTTGTTGGGGCACCGATCCTGCTAAATGGCATCACTTTGTATTGAATCTTCTGCTGAGGAATTACAAATGCTAAACCTTTGGTAAATCACATTTGGTGATGCATATAGCTAGCATGTCGTTAATACACAGAAAGAGAAACGGGTCAGAACTGGTGACTCGATTCCCTTAGTGGTGGTCAGCGTAGAAGTGACCTCCCCGTTAGCCTTTCCAGCGAGCATGCAAGGAAATGTCCATTTTGATGAGCTGGATGTAGAATGTCTTTGGAGAGCATTTTATAGTTGTACTTCCAGACATACTGTACATTGCGGTATCAAATCAAAAACCAAAACTACAGGAAATAACTTGGAATCATCTGTGGCAGAACCTGTTGAAATTCTCTCTCTTTGTACACATTATATCCTCTAATTTTCCATAAATAAGTAACTGGGAATATTTAAACCAACCCCTTTGAGTCTCTGTTGATGTTCCCTTCCCCGATATCTACTTCGTGTCTCTTATCACCAAATGCTTTTTCATGAAACACTTCAAGGGATTCTATGAAACCTAAACAGCTGGAACCGAAAATCAGGTAAGTTTTCCTATTCTTTCTAACTTGTGGAAAGCAACCAACAGCTTAAGCTGTTCCGACAGTAAAATGACATATGCTCGTTCTTTAATCAGTACGGAAAAGAAGAGTTACTCAGCAGTTCTCAGCTTCTGTTGTTTTCTATGAAGGAATGAATGTGATGCTTCATAGAAAACCTGTAAGGATTTCTCTTCACAATAATTTAAAGAACACATAATTAGAGGTCATTAGAATATAAGAACAGATTTGGGAAAAGTCTTTACTTTATAAATGGCGCGAAACAATCCGTGAATCTTTTAGTTTCCCCGTTATAAACTCAGTAGCAAAAATGATTAGAAAAATCGCCTGCGCCTATCCTGGAGCAATCGAGAAACAAGAAAACTTGAGCTCGCTAAAGAATGCCCTGAACTGCTCATGCCTGCATTCTCCTTTCCACTGATGGAGGAATTATATATTTCGGAATTAAACTTATCTTTGAGGGGAAAATCAACGAGATATCATTAGCTCTGGAAAAAAACAACGAAAAACTTTCTTTGTTGAAAGAAAGTTAATTATGCAATTATAGTCGGAAGGTACTCGGAGGTGACACGCGCCCATACACTGTCCTTCAGACGTGCTCTCTAACCCGCCGACCGCTAAACCCCTACTGATCTTTAACTTTTCAGACTGAACTTGGTTAGGTCATAGACCTCAGCTGATTGGTCTCTTATAAGCGAAAGGAACCATAAGGGTCTTCTATGGATGGCATTCATTTGGATGACCCGCGCCAAACCCCAACAATCGTATGGTGTTCGACTAATCAGCAGTATTTGTTCGTTACTCTCTGATAACAAAGATTTACAAACAACTAGCAGATTTTCTGTTACATCTCAGACATGAATTTCTACATAAATCAATTCATATATATATATATATATATATATATATATATATATATATATATATATATATATATATATATGTATGTATGTATGTATATGTCCTTTAATATCCAATTCGCTCTAGCTCGGAATAATATATTTTCATATATGTTACCCGAACCACGGAAGACAAGAACTCAGGACTACAGTGACGCCCACGAAACGACGAACTTATTAGCAACTAAAAAATTCCCCTTCGGACAACATATATGAAAATATATTATTTCCGTGGTAGAGAGAATTGGATATTAAAGAACATTTGTAGCTTAATGCTTGTATATCAATGATGGTGATGTGATAAAATTCATATATATATATATATATATATATATATATATATATATATATATATATATATATATATATATATATATATATATATATATATATATATATATATATATATATATATATATATATATATATATATATATATATATATATATATATATATATATATATATATATATATAATATATATATTTATATATATACTGTATATACATTAGAGGGTTTGTAACTTGTTCAAGTTTTTCTGATATTGCAGTTTCATAACAGTTGGATAACACCTTCAGGTATAAAATTATATTTACCCTGAAATGCCACAAAAAGCAAATTGGGAAATGAACAAAAATAACAGTTGGCACATGTATAAGAAAGTGAAATAAACAGTACGCGTTCAGCTATGGGCTGTGTTGATAAAAAACTAAAATAAATTATTCATAGCGACAACTTCCTTATTCTGCCATGAGTACTGAAGTAAGCAATACAATAAAAATCAATTAAGCTTCTCAGTATGGAGTAAAGCTTTCCACATGAGTATGAAAAACTTTGTTTTCTTCTCTCCAAGACTCGATCTAAGAATATTGGTCATTCAGAGGACAAATTACTGTATTAATCCGTATCTCGTTTCACTCTTGCAAAGTAATGTCACTTTGCCCCTTTGTTAAAATTACAACTGAGACAAAATTCAAACCTTTAGTCTATTTAGATCGTTTGCCTAATTAGCAACCAACCAGAAATCGCGTCTTAGCTACACCCTGCATTATCACTGGCATATGAAATCCTTCCCAGTTCTTCCTACTAATGAACTAGTAGTTAGGGCGTGAAAGCTTACACGAAGCTAAAATAACTTATTTGTAAACATCACAACCGATAATTCGTCGTTCTTTCCAAACCTACCCGATATGTGTCCACCTTTGTCCAAGTCCAGGGTAAACTCATGCTAAGTAAAGTAGACGGCCGCACGAAGATATCGTTTATTAATATAAAATCTGTCGACCACACAATATAGAAATGAGTCTATATAATACTTTGATCGCCGAGGGGCTAGTACTAAACATGGCGTCCCGAGGAGTAGGTGGAGGCATACCAGGTTAATACCCCGATAGGCCCAACCCCACTCAAATAAATTTTACAAAGAAGCTTCCAGAGTTTTGAAGCGTTTTAAATATCCAACTCCGTTATGGTTTTTCTGCCCAGGATGAATTATAGTTCATCAAAAAGAGCAACTCTAAAACTATCCGGGAATGCGTACTAAAACCAGCCAGTGGATGAATGACTCTAAAACTATCCGGGAATGCGTACTAAAACCAGCCAGTGGATGAATGACTCTAAAACTATCCGGGAATGCGTACTAAAACCAGCCAGTGGATGAATGACTCTAAAACTATCCGGGAATGTACTAAAACCAGCCACTGGATGAAAACTTTCAGAACTGTTATTGAGGTTACCAGGCTAGGCTACTCGATTTTAATTATACAGAGTTAAATTTGCCGTCGAGTATCACCGGAATATACTCACGAATAATAAAAATCTGTTAAGGAGGTTCGATGTTTCGTTAATGACGTTTTACAGTCCCATTACAAATGTGTAGGTGTGCGAATTATGATAAAAGCATGACACTAATAATGACGTACTAAAAAAAGTCAAAGTAACCATCAGAAAATACATCTTAAATCATTTTTGTTTCCGCCATTTTCGTGGTCCTTCACTATCAGTTGTTAAATATTACTGTTTTTTGGATATTAATAACAAGAAAAACGGAAAAAGGCTAAAATACACAATCACAGAAGACCACGAAAAATGCGCTGAGTAAAATAAATACTGAAAGTGAACACTCACCAATGGCTGGAAAAGTTGTCAATAGTTTCTATCACATTATCCTGTCCTGGCTGCTGTCATCACTCCACCTTGTTGTTGCGGTGGTGGTGGTATCACCATTAAGTGCTTCTTACCCAGTCCCAGTTCTTTCCAAGTTACCTCCAACACGAGGCCTCCACTCGGTAATTCTAAACATTAGCTCCGCGCCTGTTTTTATCTTTTCAACTGTTTTTTTCTACACTTTTAGGGGTTCTAATACTGGCGGTGCATCTGTTTGTTGTCGGCCAAATGGAATGTCCCTTCGCCGTGTTTAGTACTGGCCGGGGGGGGGGGTGGGCGGGGGTTACCCATACGTTAACAAGTTATTGCACTTGCCGGACGGGATATGAACCGTTCGAAACAGACGTACCCGTGATCTGTCTTGTGAAGATCGCGTATGGAAACCCCTTGTTTGATGGACTTCAGGGATTAATTACAGGTTAATTACACTCGAGCGCCAAAAATTAAAGGTAAATTCATAATTAGCAACCAAAAAAACTGCAGAAAAAGTCAAGTTATAGTGCCGTCGCCGCCGCGGAGCTACCATATAGTTCAACCCTCAACTCCAAAACATCAGTACTAGGCCCAGGCACCATACCAACGGCTCTATTATGATTCTTAAACCCAGTTCACTTAATTATCGTGCATCTCCAGTTTCTTCGTCACTATCGATTTCGAAGGACATCAACGCTAACATCTGTTTCAAGGAGGGAATCCTCCTGGCCGTGTCCATATTCCCTCATGTTACCAAAATGTAAACAACGTGTTGGCAACAGCGGTATTGAAGCTTTCATGCTACAGCAACCATTCTGGCTTTGCAATACTGACAAGTGTTCCCGACGCTCCTTTTTTAACATCACAAACACGATTATACTGCAGCAATTAACAAATCATAATAAAACTGATTAAAATGAAAGGCTCGCGGTCAGCTGCTTAAACCTGTTCAGACGACGAACAAGAACTAATGACCGATAATCCGGTGATTCCGATGGCAGTCTTTAAGTCGGAATGGTTCAGTTTTGTGGGGTTGAGGTTTTCCCTATGTAACGGCACCTCAGACTTCGTGTGACCCCACAAAAATCAGTGCGCTGCTGTCCGTTGGTTCCCTGTTATTCCTCGTCGATATAATTTCTTCTCTGTAATGCTTGAATTCTTCTCTTAGACCACCTCTCAGAAACTATTGTGCAGCATTGTTTTATAATGAACATGATCTTCAACCTTGCTGCAATACGATGTTTGATCAACAGATCGTGGGGTATGAAAGTCAATGCATTTGTCACAAGTGGGAGCGTGGGCCTCCCCGACGGCGGACCCGTCCCCAATTCTAAAACGTTCTTAGGATAAGAGAGTATTGAGAAGCAGAAGTAGCGACATTTTTCTAATTCCCAGACTATTTTGTTCGTTTCACCGGCACCGTTTTAGCTCCGGGTGGATGTAATTACTGTTACTGTTGTTTGTGTTAACTGATTCTTGACTAAAGTAAGAAGACTGAGAGAGAGAGAGAGAGAGAGAGAGAGAGAGAGAGAGAGAGAGAGAGAGAGAGAGAGAGAGACGTAAGAGGGTGAAGAATGCAAAGAAAGAATGAGCAGAGTGGAAGAGCAATGAGGGGGAAAGAAAGAGGCAGAGAACGCGACCAGAATTCAGGGACCTCCTTGCATAGTTTCGTAATTCTCCCGTCATTCTAATGATTAAATGGACGCATGGAGTTTGGGGGCGGAAATCGGGGAGGGTGGGAGATATGGGGGTGGGGGTTCAGGTAAAAAGCGAGTGGTTGCAACGCCGTTTGTGAAGCCACTTTTCTCGCACCTGAAACTCGACGTTCACGTCACGTGGAGTCTTCAGGTAACTAAAACCAGATGACGCCACAACTTCAGGACATAACGCCTTTCAAGTGCGCTTTAGAACCGACTACACTTACGGATAATACACACACCGACAGTGATTCTAGAAGAAAATTTTGCGCATATATACAGTATATATATATATATATATATATATATATATATATATATATATATATATATATATATATATATATATATATATATATATATATATATATATATAAAATAATAAAATAATTTTCACTTTAGAAGGGTTAGTGCCTGAAGCATAGTTTTAGGTTCTCAGCAAGTCCCTAGAGATGTGGTCGCTGGCCCCATACCCTTTTCTTGGCCCCAGTTGGCTGTGGAACTCCTTCACAGTTGGGTCAACTGGTGGACAGTTTGTAGGAATATTCTCTAACTCTCGAGTCAAGGATAAATCCCTTGTGCAGACACCTTCCATAACATCAGCAGCTTCACAGACAACAGACAAACACCTCGTGAAGAGAGAGGCCAGCGGTAATGTACTTCACTCCTGAAAGATGCTATACAATATACAGTAAGTAATGGCACTCAGTCTTTGGTGCTTGCTATAAAAAGTCACCAAAAAGTTAGCAGTTTTGTGCCTGGTGCCTGCAGTCTCACATCTTGTAATCACATTGTAAAAAGTACAATGAAAAGCACATGTATAGCTGCTTAGGATCACATGTAGCATATATGAGCCGCAACACTATTAAAACACTTCGTTACATGGCTGTGTTGTGAGACTAATATAATGAATATAAATTATTGGTTTGTTGGTTTTTGTGTACAGTAGGTGTAATTCAGGATGAAAACCTGCCGCAAAGGGAGATATCACGGTTTCCACTTTTTAGTTTTCTGTAAAAGAAAACTATTGAGATGGCTTTGTCTGTCCGTCCACACTTTTTCTTTCTGCCCTCAGATCTTAAAAACTACCGAGGCTAGAGGGCTGCAAATTGGTATGTTGATCACCCCACCCCTCCAATCACCAAACATACCAAATTGCATCCCTCTAGCTTCGATAGTTTTTATTTTATTTAAGGTTAAAGTTTGCCACGATTCTGTGTCTGGCACCGCTATAGGTGCTAACAACAAAGGCCACCACATGGCCGTGGATGAAAGTTTCATGGGCCGCGGTAGATAGTTTCATGGGCCGCGGCAGATAGTTTTATGGGCCATGGCTGAGAGTTTCATACCGCATTATAAGCTGTACAAAAAACTCGATTGCGCCGAAGAAACTTAAGCGCATTTTTTACTTGTTTACTTTGATATTGATGAATGCTTTCTTTATGCCATTTATATTGAATTTAAGGGATACTGAAGCTTCGAGAGATTCTATATACAAAATCGTTAATGTAGAAGAGTGACGTCAGAGTTCACATGAAGCAGAAAGTTTCCGTACGTATGAAGCTACAAAACTGAAAAGTGAACCTCCACACGTCGTCTTATCAGTTCACAACTCTTTCTTCTTGGGATAGGAAATAATAGGCTTTATATTCACCTTTGGTTCTTGTTATCCAAAATCTTGCCAGAAGGAATTTTGATAAATAAGGAAACTACATCGAAGCTGGCCATGTAGTTATAATTGGTGTTGGCTTCTTATAAGCAATCAGTGAAGTCAAAGTAGAGTTAAGCACAACACACATCATTGCTTTTATGGACAAACAACACATGTCAAGTATTTCAGGTAATTTACAGAAACATACAAGAATAAACGTCCTTTTCAACTTCAAAGATAACATTTTTTAACACTTAGAAATATCCAGTTCCCTTGCACAAGCTGACAGGTGTTTTCATCAGAAAGCAGCCTAAGTGTTATTGCCCTATAGTTATCAATGGAACTAATGATGACTACAGAATTACCCATATTTGATTTCACTACTCACACTTCTTTATAACTAATAGTCCTTTTTAGAGCAACACTTAGTTTACCTGGCGGGATTAGAAGATTCCCAGATTTGGTTCCAAACAAAGTACCTCTAAAAAAGTAGTAAGGTTGTTGTGTTTTTCCTTACTAATGCCTTTCATTTGGTTGGTAAAATCCATATACAAATGCTTCCTCTGGCCTGAACAGAATTTCAGTCTCAACCCTAATAATTCTCATCTTTGGTCAAAAGCCAATCCGAAGGAAAAGCCAGTGGTAATAAACCCTTTGTTAGGTTAGACTACATCAACAACGAATATGTCATCAGAGAAATTAATCCATATCACTGTGCAATGACTGCCAATTAAGAAATTCGATCTGAAATGACCTATTTTGGACATCTCCACCCAAAGTCCAGATAACCATTCATTTGGTCGAAGATAATCTTTGATGGGCAGATTTTCCATCGAAGGAGGCACAGTTATCTTGAGACAACCTGCCTGCTGTACAAATAGTTTCTGATGTACCTTTTTCCAAGTTTCAATAAAAGCTGAAGAGTATGTAGCATGTACTACCAAGATATCAACATTCAATATTTTAAGTAAAAAATATTTTTTGGTGATTTTGGATTGGTCATCAAAGCTGGTGGGGGGAGGGGCCTTCTACTGTTGGTTGGGAGCAGAATGCCTCAGCCAGGAGAGTCTGGCTGATTGTCTGGTGCCAGGTCACCAGGAGTTCTGGTCATAGGACGCGCTGCCTGAGGGAGTGGGTATCTGAATTGTCATCCTATGGGCTTGCCTTACCATTCTCCTGACAATGGTAGGGAGAAGAATGGTCTCCTGGGTTATGTTTAGATATGGTTTCCATCAGAGGATGGTGAGGTCCTCCTTATTTCAGAGGTGGCGATGGTCGTTGTTGCTGTCCAGGATTTTTGCACTCCCTACGATCTTCTGGCATTTGGGGGGGCAATGCCGTGTTCCCTCATGTAGTGCTGGTATACAGCCCCTTCATGTAGGTGAATGGCGATCCTCTTGGAGAGTCGAGTCGTAGTCATACCAATGTACAAATGGCAGCATCCATTCTCAAGGCATGATATTTGGTGAACAACTCTCCTCTTCATGAAATCATCACTAGTGACGGGGCTGTTCTTCATAAGGGACTGGGCAGTCTTTCAACCCTGTAGTGGATTGTAAAGTCGACTTTTTTGTCTGCACTGGTGGGTTCTAAATGGGCCAATGATGTTCTTCAGGGCTGCCTCGTCTTTCTTATGCTTGGTGTTCATGTAGCCCCTGTAAAACGGTCTAATGATCCTCTCACTATCACGGAGGGCATGGTTTTCCTGATGATACCGACTTTCGACGGCATTTCTCATCACCCTGGCAACTCAACAGTAAAAATATCCATTACCCACCTGGGTTTGGGTGACGTGTTATGTGTTCGAGTTCATTGGAAATGGTATTCCAAGGACAGTGTGAGAGGACACGACAAATGTAGGCGTTCATGGCCAAGGATTTAAATTTTTCTGGGCATTCACCATTTCCATTGAGGTAGTTGGTATCATCAGGAGAACCAAGCCCCTGCGAGAGTGAGAGGACCATTAGACTGTTCTACAGGGGCTACATGAACTCCGAGTATAAGAAAGATAAGGCAGTCCTGAAGAACATTATCGTCACCTATGTAAATCCCACCAATGCAGACCAAACAAATCAATCTTACAACCTACTACATGGATCAAAGACTGACTACTACCTCAAGAAGAATAGGCCTGTCACTAGTGACAATCTGATGAAAAGGAGAGGAGTGGTTTACCAAATATTGTGCCAAGAATGGATGCTGTCATTTGTACATTGGTACTAATACAACTCAACTCTCCAATGCCAGAAGATTGTAAGGAGTGTAAAAATCCTGGACAGCAACAACAACCATCGCTGCCTCCAATATAAAGAAGCCCTCGCCATCCTCTGATGGAAACTGTATCTGAATATAACCCAGGAGACCCTTCTTCTCCCTACCACCATCAGAAGAACAGCGAGGCGCACCCCTGTGATAACAATTCAGCCACCCGCTACTTCAGGCAGTGTGTTCCATGACCAGAACTCCCGGGACCTGGCGCCAGGCAGGTAATCAGCACCAGCGTGTGTCAGCCAGACTCTCCTGGATGAGTCATTCTCCCTGGCCCTCCCCTCCCAGCTTTGTCAACGAATCAACCACCAAACACCCAAAAAAATTCTCTAAGTCTGCTAGCGGGTATAAATATGGGAAAGTTTTGCCACTGGTTTTATTCGCCTTTTGAAAAATGGTAGAAAGCTCTACCGAAACGTCAAGGAATAAAAGAACTTTGGGCAGCTGCTGTATAATTTACCTGCTGCTACAAAGAGACTCATTCGACAGACTGAGAAACTACAATGCTAACTCAACGTCATCCAGACGGCCATTTTGTTCTATGAAATAATAATAATAATAATAATAATAATAATAATAATAATAATAATAATAATAATAATAATAATAATAATAATAATAATAATAATGTGAAAGAGCTGGTTCAGTTTTTCAGTGCTCTCCACCTAAAGGTATGCATCAATTTTGTCTCATTATTTCAAACGATATTTTGATAAGAAACACATAAAATAAGAAAATATTAATGACCGTGAAGAAAAATTATTAAAAGAGATAAAAACAGATTCTTCTATGGAAGGAATCAATCTTATACGAGACATCAAGAAGAGCGAATCAGCTGTGGGTTTAAAGTTTGAGAGAGACCTGGTCGAATTCTTAATCGGAAGAGTTAAATGTTCCCAGAATGCAGGTTAGGAACGACTTTGCGATAAAGAGTAATTAAGAGATAAGGGGAGGAGAAACTACGGTCAGAATTAGTTATCAGAAACACATAAAGACAAGCACAAATACATACAAACAGAGAGAGAGAGAGAGAGAGAGAGAGAGAGAGAGAGAGAGAGAGAGAGAGAGAGAGAGAGAGATTGTCAACTGCTATTTCTTGATGATATTATGACGAGACATTTTCTTTGTCTACTGCTTGGACATTATTCAACATTTCTGGCCTACCATTTGGAGTATGTAAGTATTATGAATAAATAAATAAATAAATAAATAAATATATATATATATATATAATATATATATATATATATATATATATATATATATATATATATATATATATATATATATATTAGTTTTGTGTTTTTCATTATTATTATTATTATTATTATTATTATTATTATTATTATTATTATTATTATTATAAAACAAAGAAGGTAAAAACCAAGGAGAAAAATATGTATTCATCATAAGCCTCGAAAAAAGAAAAAGAAAACAGAAATCCTCCATTTCTTAAGTATCCTTATTCGTCGATCTTGAAACCGTCATAACAGCTGTGCGAGGGAGACCTTTGTTCCCCGGATGGAAAGTTCCTCCTTCGTCCTCTTTGTGACGTAGATCTGGATACTTGAACGCTTACCATAGAGGAAAACCAGGAAAGTAAGGAAATAAAGGGTCACTACGGCAAATGTCTGCCCAAACACATTCTCTCACTTTCACGACCTCAGATGAGGGAGGTCCCCGTTAATCTCCGGGTACTGCTGACCTAAAGGATATGCATAATCCTCCATGCGTCTTTTTATTGACATTTCGGCTAATGCAGAAGCCGCGGACGCGGTCGGGTCGTTGAGATTAAAGGGACGGACCAAGTGAAAAGCACCTTATTCCGGGTTGAGAGAGCCTCCCTGTTCTTCACTCTGGTAAGGTTAAAGACTGAGTGATGACTTTTCTTCCTCGTAACCTTGACCAAAAGCAGCCAAACCATGACACGTGCGAGATTGTCCTTATTTTGGTCGGAGGCGGACTAACCCTGTACTCTATTACTCCTGACTCACATCAGGGCTAACCATTCTCCGACTCGAAATATCCCCATAAAACGAGAAACGTCCTTTGGATTAAAGCCAAGATCAGACTGGTCCATCAGACGTGTCTCTGTTCGCCAAAATAGAATGTCAGAATGCCCTCAAAATACTGCATCACATACAAGTTAATCTCCCAGCCTTGTATGAATATTTTTCTCATTAGGTTTAAACTTTCTTCTTTGTTTTTTTAATAATAATAATAATATAATATATATAATATATATATATATATATATATATATATATATATATATATATATATATATATATATATATATATATATATATAAATGGATGTATGTACATTCCAGCATAACTCTGGAACACATTGAGCAATTTCTACCAAACTTGGTATACATATGACTTACTATCTGGTAAAGAATACTGTGGGGGTAAGACGTCACCAGCACCAAAGGGCACCAAAGGGGCGGGGAAGGGCTTACCTGAAACAGGGGTGGTTATGCCCGTAGACTTAGTAACTTTACGAATTTATCATACCTAATTTCGGTATACATATAACTTAATATCTGGAAAAGAAAAGTGTTTGGATAAGACATCAATGACACCAAAGGGGGTGGGGGTTGGGAAGGGGGTGACAGAGACAGAGAGAGGGAGAGGAAGTGAGAGAGAGCAGAGGGGGTGTTTGGGAGAATAAAGAGGAAAGGAGACAGGGAGGGTTGGAGAGAGAAAGGTAGAGAGAGAGGGAGAGGGTGAGAGAAAGAAACAGAGAGAGAGAGAGAGAGAGAGAGAGTTTATCCTGGGAGAGAGAGAGAGTTGGTCATAATAAGTTGGTAGCTAGTAATAATAATAATAATAATAATAATAAATAATAATAATAATAATAATAATAATAATAATAAAATAACAAAATCTTATATATATATATATATATATATATATATATATATATATATATATATATATATATATATATATATATATATATATATATATATATATATATATATATATATATATATATATCGTGAAACTACAAATGTCGCTTAATATCCAATTCACGCTACTTCGGGAATATCCCCGATGGGGAATTATCACAGAAGGGGAATTTTTAAAGTGATAAATGGATCGGAGCCGGCGGGTCTCGATCCCTCGACACGGTAACTTCCAGCGACTCCATTTGATAGTCAAACCATTGAGCCACCAAGAGAGGTATGAGTTAATGCCGAATCTGCCGTACTTATTTACCAGTTGAGAGCGGGGAAATCGTACTTGGGATATTCCCGAAGTAGTGTGAATTGTGAATTGGATATTGGGCGACATTTGTAGTTTCATGAATGTATATAAATCACGGTGCGATAAAAATTTCATAATAAGAGCTGGGGGGGGGCTTTGGATAATAGGCCGTTAAAATCCCCAACGAAAGAGTATATCACTCACTAAATCAGGAAATAATTTCCTAAAAATATTGAATTCCTATAACACTTAAGATATTCATTGGGTTCAGTGAAAGTTTGGCCATAAAATCTCAGGAAGAGAAAAGGAAAGGAAAGGAATGACTTCCACCTCGCCTTCCCTTCCATAAAGTCTGCCCGTGGAAGAAGGAGAAGAAGAATGTTACAGGATTCTATTTTCCCTATGGGGGAAGAAAGGCGTCGCAGGTAAGTGAATTTGTTTTATTTTCCAGAAATTTAGTGAAGTTCTGTTCGATCCATCTCCAAACGCCATCAAATGAGAAACTCTTCCAGCAGCAAGTTCCTCTTTTGTCCTTCCTCAGGGAAAATGGAAGAAGGTTTCTGTTTATCACCTGAGAGTTACATATGGACTGCAGTTGGCAGCTGGCGATGGATGGTCAATGTTTGCTACTGTTGTTGTAACTGCGCCTGTTATTTCCCAGGCAAGGACCTCTTTGAATTTCCTGTGGAACACTCCCTTGCAAAAGAGAGTCTTCAAGGGCGGCGGGGCGAGCCTACTGTTGATACCATTTATCAATGGTTCTACATACGCAGCTCGCAATGTCCCGGTTGGCATACCCATTGTTAATTAAAACCTGGGCAACATGTTCTAATTCGGCGTGGGCGTCCTTTGAAGATGCTGATTGCAGTGCATTTGTACCTCTCTGGGCACTCACTCTCACCGTTCGGGCACATGCCCAGGTTCATGGGTTTAATGTATACTTGCTTTATGAGGAGCTCCTCTTGTTGCCGAACAAGGACATCAAAGGAAAGGGAGGCGACAATCACGGTATTGTTCTATGGTGAAGTTGAGGCTACTGTGGTCGTGGAAGATTGCTGCAGGTGTTCTATTTCTTCCTCCGTGCTGGCGCTTACAGGGTTGTCAATATACCGGATATACATCGATGGTTACTCAATGGCAGTGAATACCCGATGTTCCACAGCACCCATGTAGAAATTTACGAAAAGCCCCCAGAGGGGAGAACCCATCACTACACCATCTTTCTGTATGTACATTTGGCCTCTGTGGGTGGGGAAAGGGGCCTTTTTTTTGTACAGATCTACAGGAGTGTCCAGAGGGCATGTTTGGGGATATTTACTTGGGGCATGGAGTCATCTCTATACACACGGTCCAGAATTATCTGCATTGTTCTCATCCACGGGGATATTCGAGAAGAGGGACTCCATGTCCATCGAGGCAATAACTCCTCCCGGGGGTTTCATTCTTAGGGGTTCTATAAGCTCAGCAGAGGACTTCAAGCTGTGGTCATCTGGAACGTAAGGAGTCAAAACATCGCCCAGCACAACCATCTTGCTTTTGTTCTTCATCCTAGCGAAATGCGGATTCAGGTTCTCCTAGAAACTGCTTCCACTGACTGTTGATGACTTCACTCAACACTCTTACTATGACAAAATTTTCTCCAGCCACACTTAATTTTATTTTAAAAAATCCTTTGACTAATTTATTTGTATCCTTTCAGCTACCCACAGCTTTTCTGACACAACAAGTGCTACCCACATTCATTCTCTGAGTCCGTTACTCTTTTTTGTATACTGAATTCTGTGCAATGGATAATTCGTCTTTCACCTCAGTTATTCCAGTCATATCCAGCACAAACACTCTTCTAGCAAATTAAACATACAGTTCTTCTTCGAACTACATTCAAGCCCAGCCACAATCACCAGACTTTATTTTTATTTCATTCTCTCCAGTATTTTGCAAAGTGAATTCATTGGTTTGGCAGTGAAAACCCCTTTGTTTCCAATCATAAAATGACCCACATCACACACACACACACACACACACACACACAAACTGTGGTGAGATTGATACTGTTTTATTCCCCATTCCGAAAAAGACCGGAAATATTTTTTATTCCTCCCCCGGTAGAAAGATAGGTGATTTAAAAAGACAGGGAGAGAAATAGAGTTTTTAGATAATTTAACAATCTATTCCTCCTACCTCGTTGTTAGAAAAGAATCTGTCGAGATCTACAGGTTGATTTAATTGCAAAGATGGTGACAGGGAGAGAAAGGTTTTTTAATGAAGTTACATTTAAAAACAAAAGTTCTTCAAATGAAGAATACATAACAGTAGCAGCAACAATCAAAACCAAAAAGAATTAGTACTTAAATGTATTCTGAAGGTATGTCATTTTAAACAGGTAGCATAAAAATATAGGGTTTCAAAAATTAAAAAATAATTCATAAATAGACAGTATAAAAATATGGCGGATAGAAAAGGCATAAATAACAAATTTGAATGATATTGGAGTGGCAGTGGTGAGTAGGACAACTAAGACAGAGCCGAACGACAAGAATGCTTGCAAAAGTACCTGCGACAGGGATGCAAGGCCAGCAATCAAGAGGAGGTTCAAAACTCTCCGCTGCTCTGTTGAATGACGGAAAAAAAAAAAACTGGTGTGAGGCAATAAGGGAAGTGACAAACGATTGGTCAAAGTTTAGTGGATGAATATTGGGTGGCAGTGGTAAGATACAAGAATGCCTCAAAGAGGAGGGATGGGCCAGCAATCAAAAATAGTTGAGAGGATTAACTGTTTCTTAGTAAGGGGCTCCAAAAAATAGTTGAGAGGTTAACTGTTTCAGGGTGGGAACAAGAATTATAGGACCTTAACATTACTAAAGCATATTGATGAAGGTGTGAGACAGGATTTTGACTGGGGCAGTAAGACAGATACTAGAAGGACTGGGGATTTTGATTGGGTAGTAAGAAAGATACCAGAAGGACTGACAGCAGAAGAGCAGTATTCGTTCAGACAAGGAAGAAGGTGTGGGGATCAAGTGTATGATACCCTCTCAGCACATCTGGGATGCCTACCTGATGAACGAACCCTGTCCCTGTCAAACTGCCTGGTCAGAGGTCACTGAGACTTTCCAAACAGCATTCTGGCTTCTGGCTCAAGTAAATCCCTATATCTCTCGCTCCCCAGTCTTCTATAAAATGGGATTCTCAAGTATTTTTGGCAATTCCACCAATGATGATTGAGCTGTTCGGTCTTCAGATTTCCGGAACAATTAATAAAAAAAACTTAAAGGAGTGCACCTTTGTTTTTTCCACTCCCTTCGGAAGAAGCAAGATAGGGTGAAAGCTTGAAAAATCAATAAATGGAAAACTGACATTTAATCTACTATTAACCTCAACATTCAATTGCATATATCTTTATCTATTTGCGCATACATACATACATACATACATACATACATACATGCATACACACTTTCATACACACATACAAGTTTTACCAGGTGTTTTCATGAGTTTATTTTCACCAAATCCTCTCGGTACTGAAGACTGTGTATAATAAAGAGCTGTTCATTAAGCGTTTATCTTCATTTTTTCTTTCTAAGATTTGCTGATATTTTGGTCACGTTACTTTTTTTTTTTTACTTTTGCCCTATTACATATATCTTAACAGTCATTCCAAGTGCATATACTCATACTGCTGATCTCAAGATGATGATTATTATTATTATTATTATTATTATTATTATTATTATTATTATTATTATTATTATTATTATTATTATTATTATTCAGAAAATGAAACCTATTTATATGGAACAAGCCAACAGGGCCCATTGACTTGGAGTTCATGCTTCCAAAGAATATTAAGGTGTTCATTGGAAGAGATAAGAGGAGGTAAAGGGAAACAGAGAAAGAAGAGATCTCTCTTATTAAAAAATTATTAATTAATATGTAGAAGAGAATACATTTCTCCACACCTTTCTGATAAAGTAATTCTTGCAAACAGACTGTTGAAAGATGGTTTTATAAGTTCCACTCAATCTCCGAGATATGTCATGGTTCAGTGATATGAAAAGTTCACAGAAAATATTCAGATAACTTTCTGTAGCCACATATAACATGTATATATTTAAATGAATAAGTATACATAGGTGGTCTATTTTTCTTTGATTTTAGGAGCATATTCGTCGCCAAGAGGTTTGGAGGTGTATGGAGTAAAGGGAACACCGGAGAAGTATGTGAGGTTGGTCCAAGATATGTATGAAGGAACAAAAACGCAGGCTAGAAGCAGTGTTGGGTTAACTGAATGGATACCAGTAAGAGTTGGTTGACATCAGGGATCTGCTTTAAGTCCAAATCTTTTTTGACTTAACAATGGATGTCATATCTTGAGGAATAAGAGATCAATCCCCCTGGTGCATGTTGTTTGCTGATGACATCGTGTTATGCAGCACCAACAGAGG
>NC_089766.1:42218120-42250620 GCF_040412425.1 Macrobrachium rosenbergii
GGCGGCACGGAGTACCACCTGGGCCTGCTGATGCGACAGCTGACGCAGGAGTGTTCCGTGCGGGTTCTACCATGATCCGTCGCGGCTCTTGTAGTTCATCGGCCAAGTGAGATATGGCAGAATCCTGACTTGCAATTGCGTCGGCGACGGCTGCTGAGGCAGAGAGGAGGCGGCATGGGGGGTGGCGTGAGCGGCTCGCAGGTAACGTTGACCAGCTCAGGCACGGGTTGCGAGGCCGCACCTGCAGGTGAGCTTCCGCGGTGGTCGGGAGGAACCGTCTCTCTGACCGACGCTGGTAGCGGTGCCAGGCCGGGGAAGAGAGGGGTCCTGAGTTGGATCCCGTGAATGGAGATCGGCGTAGCGCTCTGGCGCTGGCACTAGGGCAGGGCAGAGTCAGGCGCTATCAGAGGTTTCTTGGGCTCGTCGGTCAGGACGGACGAAGCTTGGCCCTGCTCGGGGCATGCAAGTGGCACCGGCAGGAATTTGGCATGTCCTGAGGGGAGATTTGATTGGGGCCCTGGCACTGGCACTGAGGCAGGGCCGGGCACTGGAATGGGATCGGGAACCGATCGAGGGGGCCACTGTACATTGTACTCAGGTGGCACTGGTGGGGACTGCACGTCCTTCTGGTACCCAGGGGCGCCAGTCTTGGCTGAGGAGAAGCGGGGAGGATTACTCGCTCCCGCGGAATGATTCGGGGAATGGGGACCCCTAGATTGTCGTGATTTCGGTGGGGACTGAAAGTCCTGTCCCAGGATGACGTCATAGCCTCCGGGGAGATGGCTTGCTACTGCAAGATTGCAAATTTTGGATTGGTGAGGTCGTGAGACTCTCAATTGGACCGTAGGGAGTATCATTTTAAATTGGTTTATTCCCTCGATCGTGACGAGTCTTCGTCTATTGACGATAGCTCCGTAGGGAACTCTGTCCCTTCGGATGAGGGAGATTTGTGCGCCCGAGTCCTCGAAAGCAGTGACTCGGCGCGCGGGCTCGCTACCTCGTGGAGGGGCCACGTATACAGGCCCTTCGGCGGGAGGGCCTAATGACTTGGGATCTGTGACGGCCAAGGCGACGGTGGGAGTATTTACTTTATTATTGCGTGGGCATTTTGCCCATGCGGGAGAATGGCCATAGACCTTGCACGCCGTGCAAAAGGTCTGGCTAAAGTCTTTCCGCGCTGCCCTTGTGGAAGGCGCAGGCGAGTTATTTGTCGGTTTTCCGGGAGAGAGAGGAGCCGGTTTCTTGTTCCGGCACTGTTCGGAGGAATGCCCCGTTTTCTTGCAATAATGGCAAGTTAGGGGCTTGCCCGAGTTCCCATTTTGTGGGAATTTGAACCTCCGAGGAGGGACGGGGATTTATCTTCCGCCCCATGGATCCTTCTTGAGGGTGGTGAGTTTCCCACATATCTGCTATTCGGCAACACTCGGTGAGTGTTGCTGGGGCTTTTTCCACTATATGAGTGGCGAGGGCAGGAGGGGCGTAGCGCAGGAAATGCTCAATTTAAACCGCTCGAGTACCTCGGCGGTGTTAGTGGCTCCTTCGGAATCGAGCCATTTTGTCAACGCCCGCTCCGAATGATACGCCCAATCGGACCAAGTCTGGCCTGCTTCTCTGGGCTGCTCTCTCCAACGTCTCCTCCACCGCTCGGGGGTAATCTCGTACGCCTTCGTAACTGCTTGGCGTACGGCTTCCCAGTTTCCCCTATCGTCTGCGGGAAGGGCGTGGTAGGCAACGAGGGCCTTTCCGCCCAGGAATTTAGTGAGAACAAGGGAGAGTTCCGCGGGGGAGAGATCGCAGCACTCCAGGACTCGTTCGGCCCTTTCAAGCCATACTTCGGGTTCGGACTCCGTCCATTTTGGCATGAACGAGTGAGCTTGGCTGAGGGCACTCATTCCCGCGGCAGGGGGCGGGGGGGTGGCGTGCTGTCGTTCTAGCACCTGGAGCTCATGGGCGCGTTCTCTCTCTCTCTCCTGCTCTTGGGCAATTCTGTCTCTCTCTCTTTCCTCACGTTCTCTCTCCTCTCGTTGTTCTTGAGCGATTCGTTCTCTCTCCTCTCGTTGTTCTTGGGCAATTCGTTCCCTCTCTCTCTCTGCACGTTCTTTATCCTTCTCCTGCTCTTGGGCAATTCTTGCCCTCTCTCTCTCCTCACGTTCTCTCTCCCTCTCTGCACGTTCTTTTGCCTCTCGTTGCTCTTGGGCCTTCTCGTTCTCTCTCTCTCTCTTCACGTTCTCTTGCTCTCTCCGCCTTGGCATCGTCCACTCGCTCTTGAACCCATGCTCTCAGATCTTGCCCGATAGTCCCATGTCCTTCCCAGCGGACATGTAGAATTTGAAATCCTCGTTTTGTTGGGCTCTGGTATTAGCCATCTTGAAATAATGGGTATATGATATGTCTGAGAAGACTTTTTGTTAAAATTGGATGTGTCTTGAAAGACGGGGTTGTTCTTGGCGAACGAATCTGATGCGTCTCAATAGTTGGAGACTCAGCTCGGAATGGATCTGTAGCGTGAATAAGAGTTGTTGATAACGAACTAATGTCAGAGAGGGCTTTTTTGTTGAACTACACTGGATAATGTCTTCAAAAGTACTTAAAACGGTCAGCAGGAATGAGAAATTTCGCCACGTGCGACGTAGAATTTTGTATGAGTCTCTGAGGACTGGAGAATTTGGAGAAATTCTCGCCACGTGCGACGTGGAATTTTAGGAGTCCCTGAGGACTGGAGTTTGGAGGAATTCTCGGCTGTGCGACGTGAATTTTACGAGTCTCTGAGGACTGGAATTTGGAGGAATTCTCGAACACGTGCGATAGAATTTAGGAGTCTAAAGGACTGGAATTTGGAGAAATTCTCGCCACGTACGACGTAGAATTTTAGGAGTCTCTGAGGACTGAATTTGGAGAAATTCTCGCCACATGCGATTTTAGAATTTTAGGAGTCTCTGAGGACTGGAATTTGTAGAAATTCTCGCCACGTGCGACGTAGAATTTTAGGAGTCTCTGAGGACTGGAATTTGGAGAAATTCTCGCCACATGCGACGTAGAATTTTTTAGGAGTCTCTAAGGACTGGAATTTGGAGAAATTCTCGCCACGTGCGACGTAGAATTTTAGGAGTCTCTGAGGACTGGAATTTGGAGAAATTCTCGCCACGTGCGACGTAGAATTTTAGGAGTCTCTGAGGACTGGAATTTGGAGAAATTCTCGCCACATGCGACGTAGAATTTTAGGAGTCTCTGAGGACTGGAATTTGGAGAAATTCTCGCCACGTGCGACGTAGAATTTTAGGAGTCTCTAGGACTGGAATTTGGAGAAATTCTCGCCACATGCGACGTAGAATTTTAGGAGTCTCTGAGGACTGGAATTTGGAGAAATTCTCGCCACGTGCGACGTAGAATTTTAGGAGTCTCTACTAGGACTGGAATTTGAGAAATTTCGCCACGTACGACGTAGAATTTTAGGAGTCACTTAGGACTTGAATTACGATTCGTCCCTTAGGACTTAGAAATTACTAACGGGAAACCCAAAGAAAAATGTTTGCTGGGAAATGAATGGGGGAAAAAAAATGCTACACACGCGGGCATGGGCGGGGGGGGGGGTGCAGGTCATTTGGCCAACACCGGAGGTATTTTTAGATTCTGGGTGAATGAACCCGTATATTTATATACCGTCTGGGATTCGGAGAATTTCCCAGTCGTCTGAGAGGATAACAGTACAACGGCCTAGTAATTTTCCTATAAGCGGAGTTTAAATTTCGCTTTCCTAACACCTAACTCGAATTCTAACTACACTGAGAGAATTTTCAGCAATGCAAGCTGACTTCGTCGTGTCCCACGTGGGAATTTTATTCGCGCCTAAATAACAGTTCGCTAATTCGAAATGCGAAGTAAAAGTTATCACAGAGGAATTTTTCTTTGCGCACTATTCCTAAAGCAAGGATATGGCAAAGATTTTAACACAGGAATTTTCGCACTATTCCTCGAAGCAAAAGATATGGCAAAGATTTTAACACAGAGGAATTTCGCACTATTCCTCGAAGCAAAGGATGGTTAGCACTGGTTATTTCCTAACTACCTATCCTGAAAGGCATGCATTAACGAATCTAATACGGCGGTTCTTTTCTCTCAGTGATTACATGCGTCCCTATTTCTAATTCCTAGGAACAGTCACGATTGTAAAAGGTTTTGCTAAGATTAACACATTACTTACGTGGAATTTTCTGGATCTGTGTGCTGGTTTTACACAAAAGGTTCGTAATTGTCTCGTACCCAGCTTAGCTTTGCTAATAGCTGATCTGGCAAGTTGCAAATGCAATAAAGCAACACTAGGGAACTGCAACTGCAAAACGAGATCTATGGCCAGGTCGCCATTTTTACGTTTTTCCGTGGTTTTAGTTTGAAATATGCTCTGTGAGACAGGTAGCAACAATTTAAGTTAATTTAGCCTTGTGATTCTGACTTCGTGGGTACGGGAAACGTAAAAAAAGAGGAAAACAAAGGAGAATTTCATATGAGCATAGGGCTCTGGTTACTGAGGGAAATATTACGTAAAACACGTGGGCACATTTAAAGTAGTGTATTTACATAAATGACATTAGTACGGAGAGAGGAACTCAAGTAGATTGAATGAAACTGGGGAATTCCAGCCACAGTCGAGAAGCTTCCACGATAGGATCCCTCTGAAATGAGAGATATGCACATTATACGCCAGTAATGAAAATAGACAAAAGAATAATGAATTCGAAGCTGCACTGAGGGTGCCAAAGGAGTAATAAAGAATTAATACTGCCGATGCAAGAGGCGCACGGACATTAGACAAGGGAGATTTCTGGCTTTCTCTTTAAGAAAATATTACGAGACAAAAGCGTGACTGAAATGGGGCTCTTCCAGGGCACTTTACCTTAGCAGATTTTCCGAGGGCGCGTAGAAGGCGGTCCGTGGATGACTTGCGATTTCCGAGGATGAGTTTCTTCCACGTGGTGAGATGCAAGGGCTTCCGTAAAGGGGCAAGGCGATGGGGGACTCCTCGAAACTCCAAGCAATGGCGTGTGGGCTCGAGGAATACGGTCGAAGGGCACGAGGAGAAGTATACTTTTGAAAGGGCCACGTGGTTGGGATGCAAGGGCATCGATGGGGCCAGGTGTTGGGGACGTCTTCACAAGTTCACTCCATATCTTCCAGCCCGCGTGTGTGTGTGTGTCGAGACCTTGGGCTTTTGCCTTTATCCCTCCTATGGGACAGGGGTGCGCCCAACACAGATGCTTTGACTCATTGCACCTGCCTGCAGGGGAGGTTTTGGCCTGTAGGAGAAACGCCCAAGCCAGATTACTTTTGCCTCGAAGGAAAGATCTTTATCAAAAATGGGAGCGCCTTTAATCTTTTAAACCTTGTTTTTAAGTCGATAGACAGATGGTCTATCGATCGGCCGGCTGGCAGTAGTAAATGAACAACCAACAACAACAAAGGAGGTATATAATTTAATTCTTGCTAATCATAATATATATATATATATATATATATATATATATATATATATATATATATATATATATATATATATATATATATATATATATATATATATATATATATATATATATATATTGTCAGAAAAAACATCCCTCCCTTCCAGTAACTTTGATTCCGTCATTTGATTTAGAATTAATCTGTTATTCCTCTGCCTCTCGAGTCGGGCATCGGGGAAACCGCACTTACTTGAACCAGTCAACAGCCGTTAGTTAGGCCTCGCGTGATCCAGTGAACAATACAAAACCCCTTCGCCCCCATCACGCGATGGGGAGACATGTATTGATTGGGGAGGCCAAAAGGCCATTTAGCGCTAGGGAACAGGTAGTATTTTGATCTGTAGGCATATAATGATAAGTGCGTTTTCCCTGTGCCCTCCTTGCTGGTCTCTTTGACATGCTTGCAGGTACGGTTGGCCCCGCCAGATGCTCGATGACGCCCTGCTTTTGGAAAGCAGGAGAGAGACGCGCTTCTGATTTCATCTGCGGCGGACGCGCTGCGTTTTTCTCCAGTTCCGCTGGTTGGACTGACTTCAAAGGACACCTGGAAATGGTTGTAGGCGCCAATAACAGTCATAAAAGGTTCGTACGTTTGCAAGTAGTCAAGACCAGCCCTCTCCCCTTTTACTTAAACTCCTTACAATTCCATTTCTTTAAACTTTTAACCTCTTCCTCCACGAAGCAATCCTCCCTTGGTTAGAATCCTGCCTGTATCCCATGCCTTGCCATTTACGTACTTTGAATTCAAGTAAAGACCCCATGATAACCATCAATTATCCCTCCACCAGTGCAATTTAAGGGCTATTTAGGTTAAGCCATATCAGTGTTAATTTTATCTTTGTGTGAGTGCAATCACGTGTTCATTGTTAAAGCCTACGCTGCTCCGATTCTCAGATCGTATTTACGTGATTTCATTAAAATCACCTTTAAGGCTAGATTATGGTTTGTATTTAAGAACGTGTATTGTGTGATATTTCATAGGGGAATTCCATCTCCTTCAGTGTACACCGTCATTCCTAACTGAGATGTCTCTTTCAGGAATGCACACGCGGAACGATCGCTATCCATGCTTCAGTATCTCGTCTGCCACCAAAATCCTGAAAATTCCTGGTTGCAGTCAGTAACGATTACCGTTGTGGCCCAAATGTTCATATGAATTATTCTCCCATCCTGGAGTTCCATCATTTGCATTACCTGAGACTATTTCATGTAATCAGGGCAAGACTGAATGTTATTATTATCATTGAACTGATTGTATTGCAGATTGGCCCCATTTTAATCCACTTGCTTGTTGCCAACTCATTGCATTATTGTTCCCTGTGTCCTATTCTGAATCTGCCCCTTAGTGTCTCATTGTTGATTTGCTAAGTTTCTGTAAATAAATCCCTGTAAATTTGTAAAAGAATTCTAAATTCCCATATGGTGACCTTCCCCATTCAATTGTAAATCCATGAAATTCTAAGGTAAGTTTTCAAATAACATCTACCTTTGCTCATAAACTGGACTTTCTTGGTTTCGTGGCAGCATCAATTATAATTTTGTTTAAATTTCTCATCAAGGCGAGGTCCAGTTTATGACAGTGACGGCCAAGTGCCAGGATTTGTCTATTAGCGTTAATTAGCTTCGCTATTAAGCTAGACTAGAGAAAACCAGGAATATATAAAATCGATAATCTCATTCACGATAACCATTTCATTATTCAAAAGCACAGGAAGCGATTGGAGCTGACGTCTTTGGTAAACAGAGTGTGTACATGTTTTAATATTAAGAATCAGGGAAGTAACATTATTTCTTTAAAGAAACGCAATTCTCGTATTGTAAAAGCGTTCATAACGCAGGGGAACGCATAGGGTTCTTATATTAGCGAAAACAGAGAGGAAGGCGCGAAATGTCCGTCCCGCAAAATTTCTAGAGTGTAGGACAGTGTCGAGTTGTAGACGAGTACTTAGGAATTAGGAAGTGTTAGTTAGGGAATTTTGCATGTGCAAGCTAGGACCAGTAGCTAGGAGTTTATTTCGGAATAGTTACGACAAAGAAAATGTACATTTCTTGGTTAGTGATAAATTTTGAAATAACGATTAGTTTACAGGAAACCGTATAGCGATATCTGGCATTTATATGGCCAACGAGAGACAGTTGTGTTCAAACGCATGCGTAGAACTGTCCCAGTGTTGGAAGAAAAACAGTTCCAAGCGTAGTTATTTAACGACCCCCCCAGTGCATATTAAAGTATATTAACGTAAAGTAAAGACAGTGCTGATATTCGAAGTTAAATAATTCATTTCGCATTTTAAAACCTGCATTTAGCAAGAAAGTAGAGTTTTTTTTTCTCTTCCAATTCCACTTCGTTCTGTCACCGACAAGCAAGACACTACGAATCAGATGTTTTCCCATGCGTATTCGTTCCCACAACGTTCATTCAAGGAACGAGCCTCCTCCTTGTGTGCTTAACGAAACTCGGGAAACTTTGTGAAACAACTTGAGACACCCTTGCGTACCATACCCTAAGTAGCAATTCCCTAATATACTTAACGTGATTTCGCAACCATAATTTAATTTTGCTTAAGCACAAAATAAAGGGATTAAAATTTCATAACAAATACGTGCCATTACATATCGCTCACTGAGAGAGAGAGAGAGAGAGAGAGATCTTTTTCTCCCCCTTCTCTCCTCTCTCGCACTAGTTCATTTTAACACAGGACAGACCTAATTTACTTAAGAGTTTGGGAATCAACTCATAAATTATAAAAGGCAGATACAAAGAATTAGATTAATAACATAACCTGAAATTTCAAATTCATTACCCATTTAAATTTTATCATATACTCAGTGCGAAATTTCTGAATGCTTGTGTTTAGCGGATTGCTCAAGCAAACCAGCTTTTTCTTTCCAAGTGCTCCAACCCAGATCATTTAGACTCAGGGTTCTTCAAACTACGGGTCGCGACCCATTACTGGGTCGCCAAGTCCTCCAAACTAGGTCGCAGGCTCACAAAAATAAATACATAAATAAAATAAAAATCATTATGTACATGGCTATAAGATAATTATGAATTCATACATGGATCCACCTAGTCCTAACGAATAACCGAGTCTAATCGTAATGATTAGAATTTCTATTTTCGTGAGAGAGAGAGAGAGAGAGAGAGAGAGAGAGAGAGAGAGAGAGAGAGAGAGAGAGAGAGAGGTGCAGGGTAGTGCAGTGGCGGTATGGGTGGCGAACGTGACCATATGGAACTTGTAAGCTGTGAGCCTGCGACACATACTTACAGATTTGAAACAGAACATGATTAATTATAATTACATTCAAGTTTTAGGAGTGTGGAAAAGTCTCCTTTAGTTATATAACAGTTCATGCAACCACACTCGCATCAAATGGATGGATTTGTTATTAGAAAGGGTGTCATTGCTCCTTAGGCACCAAAGCCTTTTTGTTTAGGAGAGAAAGACAAACAGACGAACTCAATGCAGAGAAGCCTGCTATGTCTCGTACTGGTATGGGCGAGGCATCATCGCCGCCTGTGCCCTGGTCTGAGCCTTCTGCTAAGAGGAAGAAATTATGGCTAAGGCAATATAGTGAAGAAGTCTTGAAGTATGGATTTATTAAGTATGATAAAGATAAACAAGAACATCTCTCACTGTGTGTTATTTGCAATGAAGTTCTGGAAATGAAAGTATGAAGCCTTCAAAACTAAAGAGGCACCTTGAATCGAAACATGTTGAACTAGTTGGAAAATCAGTAGATTTTTTCAAAGAAAAAAAGAACAATTGAATTTATCAGTGAAAATCCTTAGTAAATCAACCACTCACAATGATAAATTGCAACTGGCTTCTTATCTAGTTGCTTATCGAATAGCAAAAGAGAAAGTGCCATATATTTATGGTGAAAAACTTATCCTTCCACCTACATAAGATAAAGTAACTACAGTGCTTGATGAGAAATCAGCAGAGAAGATTAAATGTGTCCTTGTCAGTGACACAACAATATCTCGGAGGATTAGGGATATTGCAGAAGATTTGGAATTTCAGTTGGTTTCACGCCTCCAGGCTGTTGAAGAATATGCTATCCAGCTGGATGAAAGTACTGATATAGCTAATTGTGCAACACTCCTGGTTTATGTGACATATCCATAGGAAGATGACTTCTTGGAGGACATATTGTGCTGCTTGACCTTACTTACACACACAACAGGGTCAGAGATCTTCAGAGTTTTGAATGACTGTGTAACTGGAAAATATAAATTGAGCTGGGCAAACTGCAAGGGCGTCACTACAAATGGAGTGGCAAATATGACAGGAAAAAATAGTGGTGTTGTGAGCAAGATATCAGAGGCTGCAGGTAATTATGTAACTTGGAATCATTGTTTCATTCATCGTGAAGCTTTGGCTGCAAAAGGAATCCCTGCCAGCTTGAAAAATGTGCTAAATGAAGCTGTAAAACTCGTCAATCTTATCAAAGGAAGTTCACTGAATAGCCGTTTGTTCGAACAACTTTGCTGTGAAATGGGAGCTGATCAGTCATACTTCTTGTACCATACTGAAGTTAGGTGGCTATCCCGAGGAAGAGTTCTAACCAGGATATATGAATTAGGGATGGAGATACATATATTCCTTCTTGAAAAGAAGTCTCCAATGGCAGAGCTATTTTTGCAGGGATGAATGGCTTACACAGCTATCATATTTAGCAGACATTTTCTCAAAGTTCAATGAACTTAATCTAAAACTACAAGGAAAAGAGAATGATATATTCAAGCACACCGAGTAAGTACAGGCATTTAAGATGAAGATTTGACAAGCAAGGGTTAAAACATACCAACCTGTTTATTACATGTTCCCCACACTTTTACAACATATTGAGGAAAACCATTTAAATCAAGAATGTATGCAGAAAAAAAATATATATAGACCTACACCTTCAGTCTCTGTCAGCCAGCTTTGAGCAGTATTTTCTAGTAGAAAAAACTATCCATTTAAAAGAAAAATACTCGGTAAAAGATCCGTTTGTATTTGGGAACCCAGATTCAGATGTAGAATTAAACTTAACACCTAGTAAGGAAGAAGAGTTATTCCGGCTAACTAGTAATAACTCATTAAGAAGGAGGCATAAGACATCAACATTGTCTTCTGTTTGGATAAGCCTTTCCAAGGACTATCCCAACTTGAGTAAAGAAAGGGTCATTCTCTTGCTACCTTTTACAACCACGTATATGTGTGAGGTTGGTTTCTCAGTCTTAACCAAGTTAAAGTGAAAGGAGAGAAATCGCCTCGATGCCACCATCAATTTGCGTGTCGCCCTATATTTTTCGGTATGGGTCGTGGGAATAATATAGTAAAAACTGGGTCACGGCTGAAAAAGTTTGAAGAACCCTGATTTAGAGTACGCGATAAAGCGCATATATGGAGCCTCGATGGCTCAGTCGGTTACAGCAGCAGCTTCGGACTTCATAGAGGTCTGTGGCGTGGGTTCAAATCCGCAGCCGACTGATCAGAGAGGCAGACACTTTGCTATCCGTGTAGACATCCCGGGATTATATATGTAATCAACGGATAGGTTTTGCTTAAAAGCAAATGGGTGTTACAGACTAAATACACACTCAAAACAAAGCCACTACAACACCTTCTAAAAACATAACAAACATCTCACACGTCTCGAACTCTCGCCCTACCCGCGCAACAACTTCTCGCTGCTGGGAAGAAAGGGCGTTGGGTCGGGTATGATACATGAAACATACGCTACCGGGGTCTAAGCGATGTCAGGCAGGGCAGCCGATCGAGACTACAGGTCTACCCCAAAGCCAAATCAAAAGTCCTTCAAAAGAAGGCATCGTGCTTACCCCATACAAAAATGGGAAAAATGCACGTTAAAAAAAAAAAAAGATAAAGCGCATATATATTATATCTTGTTACGTGTTCCAACTGATGTGCGGGAGTGGGTATATCTTATCTCAGACTTGCGTGTTGCAAGTGCTATAAACCATTGCACACTGAGTGCCTACCTCGTAGCCTACCTGTCCTCATGTCAGGCAGCGCCCACTAGTTCTCATAACTAGCTACCCACTCGTGCCACATCCAGTTTCCATTTCTCTCAGTGCCACTAATCTGCGGCACTGCTAAGCACCCCAATCACAGAAGCACTTATCTTTCTCCTTTCACTTTCCTATCTGTTCCCTTCTGTTGAGTCTCTCATTTACCTTTCTACTCCCTACTTACCTTCTGCTCCGGCAGAGTACCTCACATTCAGTGCCAATTCATGCACTGACATTTTGCATTGCTCCACAGAGCGCACCGGCACCACAGTGCCAACCAACCAAAGGAACCTCTTACAAGCCATTGCACCTGTATTGAAGAAAAAGGGTGCCATACAACCGGTGTATCCGCCCATATGACAGCAGCTCCTTCAGGAACACCTCATTAACAGTGCATCCGCCCATAGGACCATAGAGCCTTCAGGAGCACTCCATTTGCTAGTGTATCCGCCCATAAGGACTCAGACTTCCTTCAGGAACGCTTTCCCAGTGTGACCTTCGCACGGCACACTCATCCACAGTGCCACCTCATTCAAAGGTGCCACTCATTGAAGTGCCACTAATAAGGACACTTCCTCATCGTCACAAACCCTTTTCCTCCGGGGACACCCAAGTAATTCACTCAGCACCCCTTC
This sequence comes from Macrobrachium rosenbergii, assembly GCF_040412425.1. Taxonomy (NCBI): domain Eukaryota; kingdom Metazoa; phylum Arthropoda; class Malacostraca; order Decapoda; family Palaemonidae; genus Macrobrachium; species Macrobrachium rosenbergii. The sequence goes on from NC_089766.1 coordinate 42,230,297, forward strand.
CCCATCAGCAACATGTCAACCGAGGAGCACCAATACTTTAGGCATATAGGGAAGGAGGACGGTCTTTCCGGCCAGGCCCTTCAAAGGTTTGTAAAGGAACAGATCGCTGAGAGGAGAAAGTATGAAGAAGAACAAAGGCAGCAAGAAGAAAGAGAAGAGTGGAGAAGGCAGCAAGAAGAAGAAAGAGAAGAAAGACGAAGACAGCGGGAACTAGCGCTCTTAGACAAGAGCTCGAGTTAGAGAGAGCCAAGAAGGAAAGCGCCGAAGCTCTAGCAGCCCAACAAGCATCCAGCCTCACCCCATTTGCACCAAATACCTCCTCGCGACAGTCAAAGACCTCGTTGGCAAATGGACCGAAGATGAGCCAGAACAATGGCTCGAAGAGATCGAATTCCTCTTCGAGACCTAAGAATAATCCCAAAAATAACTATGAATACCTTCCAAAAATGGCTTAATTTATTCAGAAATAAGCTAATAATGTGTTAACACTCACCAAACCGCGACGGTGCAGTACTTCTGAAAAAAAAAAAAAATAGAGGTATTATTTATTGTAATAAACTGATCGATGTCATTAGTGTGGGACATTGTATCCAGACTGTAACTTTTTATTTTTACACACACACGCACCCTCTCTCTCTCTCTCTCTCTCTCTCTCTCTCTCTCTCTCTCAGACTCTTACCATGTGACTGTTGATAAGAAACCTCGAGTCGTTCCAGCATTCCAAAGCAAATCAGGGGTTGGCAGCAGAGTCCAGCGGAGGTAGAGAGAGAGGGAGGAAGGGAGGGAGGCATTAAGCCCTGGCACTAGGACGACCTCGGCGTAGCAACCCAAGAGGTCGTGGTTATGGTGGTCCGTGTCACAGGAGTCATCGTGCCAACTTTCCTTTGACTCTCTCGCCCACAACTCCCTTTGCCCAGCGATAAAGCCTTCGAGGCAGTTTTAGAATTAGGTTGGAAATAAGGAAAGAGTAACTTGAGATTTCTCACTTTCTTCTGCTCAACCAGGACTAAGATCGGTCAGCCAGAAAGCGGCCATTGTTTTATTGCTTTCCCTCCTACGTCTCTCGGGCCACACGACCCGTATACTGAAATGACGTTATTACTCTTTATTTGTAAATAGATTGTGTTTTAGCACACATTTTTCTGTATTGCATCAAACACGAATTTACTAATAAAGGTTACTTTCATACTTGGCTGAAGGACATCCTACCGGAGGTTACTGAAGAAATTAGTTGACTCCTGTTTTTCATTCATTAAGGAAAACTTTAATTAAACAAAGAAGCAACAAGACTCATTTCATTACATGAAACTGGGAATTTTTTTCGATGCAAATATATAATCTGAATCTGGTGATATTTTGTCTTCAGAGTGTCAAAATTTCACATAACATTATTAATAATTCAAAATATCAGTAACGCACATATATATTTATATATTCTGACTAATTTCGTCTTGGATAGCAAACAGCCCAACAATGCTTTACTAAATTAATTTAACTTTGTGTGAAATGTTGTAAATTTAAATTCAACAAGATATATTACTTTCAGATTTTGTAACTGCCATGGCCTATCTCCTGTCACCAATATTCAGTAGACCATAAACATGCAGCGTTTTCAAATTATTAAAAAATGACACATGCAGATTCAAAAACAAACGATGTCCGCATAAACTCTCCTTTGGAGCTCGACCCGCAAAAATGTTTATACCTGGATTTTTTTCGAAGAATATCTGGCAATATTGTTCCATAAAATATGAAATGGTTATGGTTTGCTGACGACATGATATTTACTTGGCAGGGAAACGAAAATGTAAACACTTTCCTTAATAAACTAAATGAACTGATGCCATCCATGAAATTCACTAAGGTGATTGAAAACGATTCTCCTTCCCTTTTCTGAGTGTTCTAAACCTGAAGGTAACAAAGGGTTAAAACTGACAATATATAGAAAACCTACAGAAATATCCCCATTTACATGTTTTTATTTTGATCACAGCAGTAAGGTTAAGATTCACATCATCATTTTGAAGAGTGTAGCCATGAATGCATTGATGAATGAAGAACTCTCATGACAATACCGAAAGATGTGTTTGTCATATTCCATGTAGTTCGTGTGTCAGAATCTAAATTTGCCATAAGAAGTTTGAATAACATCAGCCTAGAAATGTAAAAACTTCATCCATTTATTTCGAAAGAAATAAGTAAAATGTAGGTTTGGTTTCAGTTTTAACACTGGTCTTTGGCATTGAAGTTTCATGTGTTCCACATCACACACATTCATACATAAATTAAATATATATATATATATATATATATATATATATATATATATATATATATATATATATATATATATATATATATATATATATATATATACATACACACATGTATATATATATATATATATATATATATATATATATATATATATATATATATAAATGTATATATACACATGTATATGTATATATGTGTGTATACATACATATATATATATATATAACATATAATACATATATATATATATGTATATATATACATATATAAATACATATGTATATATGTGTGTATACATACATATATATATATATATATATATATATATATATATATATATATATATATATATATATATATATATATATATAAAACCATATGTTATATATGTATATATATATATATATATATATATATATATATATATATATATATATATATATATATATATATATATATATATATATATATATATATATATATATATTAGTCTCAGCTACACTGTACTTTACTCTTAATACTCAATTTACGGGAATTCTCTAAAAATGTATCTCGTCAAAACATGGAGCCTCGTAAGAAAATCTGTATTTAAAACCATCCCCTCCACACAACTTTTGGAAGATTAATGCTTCGAATCGTAAAACTAAATTGTGAAATTTACGTTTAATAAAACGTAAATTAAAAATGTCAAAATTAAATCCAGAAGGTTGCAAGCCAAAATAACAAATTACCAAGGTACAAAAGGAAAAAACCTTCAGGAACAACTAGAAAATTAAAGCAAATATAATATATTAACATGTAAATAAAGTATGTCACATTAAACATCACTTCACCAGAATTCAGCGAATTCATTTATACAGAATTTTATTTTTCTGTATAATTTCTCACAAGGGATAAAACAAGAGAAATAAAGTATCGTTACTTTGACAGGCGACGACGAAGCTTATAGCAATATCAATATTTGTTGTGGCATCAAGAAATAAAAATAAATACCGAAAACAAAATGGGACACAGAAAACCTTTATGGAATTTTCCTATGAAATATTAAATGTATATTGCGATGACCACCAGCTGTGGAGAATCTGCGACCAATACTTGTTTGGTGAATATTTACTTCAAACGATTCTCATCTTTCATTTCCAAGAACGAAACACAGTAACAATAGTTCTGTCGCTTTAGGCACTAAATAATACATAAGTATTATAACCAATAACATAATTCTTTGACTACAATATTTCCATCAATCCTCACACAAATATTTATTATAATAAATGAAGTATTGCAATGGCGTACACGTTTCACACCTTAATAAATATGCTTCAGCATCTGCAATAATAATAATAATAATAATAATAATAATAATAATAATAATAATAATAATAATAATAATAATAATAATAATAATAATTTAGCTTCCTGGGAACTCAAGTTCCATAATAAATAAACTGCTTCAACATCTGCAATAATAATAATAATAATAATAATAATAATAATAATAATAATAATAATAATAATAATAATAATAATAATAATAATTATTATTATTATTATTATTATTATTATTATATAATAATAATAATAATATTAATAATAATTATAATATAATAATAATGATTACTATTATAATATAATAATAATAATAATAATAATAATATTATTATTATTATTATTATTATTATTATTATTATTATTATTATTATTATTATTATTATTATTATTATTATTATTATTATTATTCAGCTTCCTGAGAACTCAAGTTGCGATGAAGACTTTTGACTGAAAGAAGAGACTCGAAAGAAAGAAGAAGTGAAAGTGAAGAAAGGACAATCAACAGAAAGAGGCTGACAGAAGAATAAGGGACAGATCTATCTGCATGTGTCTGCTTTTTTATGCAACAACAGACATTCGGTTTTCGCTCCCATTTCACCGATAAAATCCCTCCCACATGGAAAGGACGTCCACAGAAGAACCTCTCGTGAGGATCAACTTTTCTTGCGAAAGAGAAAAAAATACAAATGTAAAATAATAATAAAGATAAAAACACAATTGTAAAATAATAATAATAAAAGAATAAAATACAAATGTAAAATGATAATAAAATGAAAAATACTAACGTTAAATAATAATAAAGATAAAAAATACAAATGTCATATAACAATAAATAAATAAAGGTGAATTCGACCAACGTAGGACCAGTCAAAAAAAGGTTATTTAAAGACAAATTATCAGTAATAAGAATATTTATAAAAAAACAGTTTATGTGAGTATAAACGAATGTGCTTTTATGACACTTATCAGCGTCTGGCATTATGTTCAGCTAAGACCACAGGAATAATTAAAGAAAGTGTAAGGGACCGCATGGAGGCCCTGTGGGCACACGTGCGTGTGAGTCAGCCACCGGACAAAACACAGACAACAAAGCATCCCTCTCTCTCTCTCTCTCTCTCTCTCTCTCTCTCTCTCGTGTGTCAGCGGCGATCGCTCAAAGGGACGCAACTTCTATCATACAATATTCCTGTCTATTTCTCTCTAACCATTGTTGTCTCGATTCATGTACAATCACCACTGCTTGCATTGCCATGCAAGCATTTCGATCATGTACTCATAATGTTCCACCGAATTTCTGTATCAAATTGTGTGTACGTTTCTGTTTGTGAAGACGCCAAACGTCTCGCCATGGCACACATATTAAGCTACTGCATTGTATTCATTAAACTGTCTCGAATCTCATGCAAATGTCCATATGTGGAATTTCCTGGCCTTTCCATTGATATATGTTTTATCATTGTACGTTTATTATGTCTCTCACAATCGCCATCTGTTTGTCTGTCGACAAGCACAGATGTCTGAAACATAATCTCTGTTCTGCCTTGTCTGTGTGTAGAAACTACACTGCGGCTCGCGCCAGCCAATAACAACCTTGTAGATTCTGTACGTTCACTCAGTAAGGAACCAGCGATACGCTAGACAACACCCAGCCAGTATGTCACTCAATACCTTCCTTACAAAAGAAATCATCAGCGCTTTCACGAGAGAGGCGGGGGTGGGGGGGGGGACACGCGATGAAATAACATGAAAGAGCTTGGTGCTTCTATCTTATTTTTCTTGTGGTCTTAGCTGAATAAACGAATGGGTGTCAATAGGAAAATGAACATAGGAGGTAAAACATAGAAAAAAGAATATACCTTACATTATATTGCCGAACAGCAAAATGGAAGGCAGGACATAGAGAAAAATATCAGTATTTTACCACGAGAGATAAATCTAAATATTTCAATGGCTCCTGTTCATGAAAATGTAGGGAAAACTTTTGAGTTTCCTGAAAGATAAAAAACGCGAAAAAAGTTTTCTTTGAAAACCTAATTTTCCAGGAAATTCAAGGATAAAATTGACAGAAAAAATATAAAATACAAAGAAAATCATTAGCAAATGAATAATGAAGAACTGAAGATAAAACAAAATGAAGAGAAAAGTGAAGAAAATGAGGTTTAGTCCAACCATGATCAATATGATAGCACATAAAACCCTTGCAACAGGCAATCAAGTGCAGGGGAAGAGGAAAGCGAACACTGGTTAAAGCAACACAAACAAGGACATGAAAACATCAGGATGAGGAGATTGTAGACAGAAATAATAGTTGAGCGCAAAGAGAAACCGAACGACGTAATCATTATTTGATAAACAAAAAAAAACTAACATACTGGCCAGTAAACACGAAAAAATTAGGCTTCTGCCGGAATGAACGAGAAAAAATAGACTTTAACTGGAAAAAATATACTACGGAAATAGTCCTCAGTCGTAATAAGAGTCTGTTTCCACTAAGAAACAGAAAAATCTTCACACTCCTTTACAGACTGGGAACAGGGAATGGAATATAGAATTCTGGCCCAAGGCCAAACGCTGGGACATAAGAGGTCATTCAGCGCTGAAAGGGAAACATAGTAAAGGAGGTTTGAAAGGTGTAACAGGAGGAAAACCTCAAAGCAGTTGCACTATGAAACAATCGGTAAGAGAGGGTTAAGGAAAGTAAGGTTGAAGAAAGAGAATATCAACGGAGGTACAGTAAAAGGAATGAAAGGGGTTGCAGCTAGGGGCAGAAAGGACGCTGCAAAGAACTTTAAGTAATGCCTACAGTGCACCGCATGAGGTGCACTGTATGCACTACCCCCTACGGAAAGTGGGGTGGGAAGAACGTCGAAGATATGAAAAAGGATGAACTCCATTTCCTGCTCGGGAAGACTCTGGATGCTGGACGCCGTTCATCCATCTCTTCACTGGTAAAGGTGCGATCTACAACAATGAAGACGAATGGCCAACACTGGAGTGAGAAAAGGGCAATATGTCCGCGTTACTCCAAACTATCAACCAACCATCGGTAAAGTGACCATTGAGAGAGAGAGAGGGGGGAGGTGATCTGTGTGCATATGCACTGAAAAATATTTTAACTTTTGATGTTTAATTTCCATTAAATAAGATCAAGATGGAGGCACTTGTATTCAATAAAATTAACCCCCCCCCCCCACCCCAAATCTCTCACTCACTCTCTTTCTTTCTCTCTCTTTGGTCATTTGTTACGTTTTACAATATGGAAATTGTTCTTTTTTTTTTAACTCTCTCATACAGAAGGTGTTGTTTATGAATTCACTCGAATTTCAGCTCTAGAACAGAAGAGAAGAGAAGAGAGCATAAGAGGAAGCTCATCTTGAAGCTCACTCTCATAACGCCATTGCAAGAAAGGCTTTGGATGTCCCTTCCCTCTCAGCGTCTGTCTCGTGTTCTCAGGCATAGTTTCTATATATATCATTAATATTATACCACCTTTAACCTTTGGTATAAAGAACTTTAAGAGTGCACTTCTCGACGAACATCTCAAGTGTTAAGAGTGAAAGCATCTATCGATGGAACAGAATAGAATACAGAATTTAGGCCAAAGGCCAAGCGCTGGGACCTATGAGGTCATTCAGAGCTGAAAAGGAAATTGACTGTAAGAAGGTTGCAAAGGTGTAACAGGAGGAGGACCTCGCAGTTGCATTAAGAAAATTTTTAGAGAGGGTGGAAAGTCAGATGGAAGAAAGATTATGAACGGAGGTACAGTAAAAGGAATGAAAGGAGTTGCAGCTAGGGGCCGAGGGTTTCGTAAGGATGAACGCACACTGCAGTAAAACATGCCGGCAACTTATCGCATACATACCACAAGCAAGTTGAATACAAGCCAGCGACTTATTGGTGGTCCTAATCAGAGCTTCATATGATTATCAAGCTTTTGCCATAGGTTTCTTCTCAAATGCATCGAATTGTATAAAAATATAATACGATACATTTGACTCTCAAAACATCCTGTTCCCTTCGTTTCGGGCTACTCTGCTATTTTGCCTTTTTTCCTGAAATATTTGGTAGACACTGGTTGTTTACCTATAGTCGTTCATTTTGGAAGGTCAAGTTGCCTCTTTGTCATCGAATAGCTGTTAGCACCAGTTGCGTTTCCTGCTTTTTAGATATTCTTGTTGGATACGAACAGATGAAAGGTCGATATCGCGAAGATGCTGCCAAAGTTGAAAAAATACCCTGTGAAGGAGAGACGAATTCTGAAAGTGCATGAAAAACGCAACTCCGAATTTTATTTACCATCGGTATCCGTCAACTCTACTGTATAATGTTGCCAATTCACAGCATAATAAATTATTCTCCCATTATCAAAAAAGTAAATAGAAAATGAAGTCTCTCTAAAACCTCGTTCGACTTCGCAAAGGACGAATAAAATTGAGGCCTCGCAGAAATGAGACGAACCTCAAATATCGCTACGAAAGTTCAAATTCGTCAGACAAACAGGACCTTCAGTCATTCCAAAGGATCATCCAGAAAAAAGCCTTGATAAAGCAGGGATAGAAAATTAGATATAATAATAACCATATAAATAACTAGACAAAAAGATAAAATTACAGGTATTTCTTGCATTCGTGTGTGTGGTGAGCATATTCGAAACCTCAGATAAATAATGCAGTCAGTTTTCGCATTAGTTACTTAATAAACGGGAAAAATATATTTCCCGATCAACATCCACCCAGTGAGCTGAGTTATTTCAGAGCAATACAAAAGTTGACCGATAAGGGGGATTAATCAAAATCATATAATGAGATATTATCCTATTAGAAGGTATTTTTTTTTTCAAATACGATGTAAAACGATGTTCTAATTTCAAGTGTATGGAACTCCGCCTATCATGAAAAAGTCAAGGATGGTATAACGCAAAGACAAAAGCTCCCATGAATACACAAGTACAAAATGCGTCGAAGTTTCTTCGTTGTAATCGAGTTTTCTGTACAACGTATAGTGCTGTATGAAACTCTCAGCCACGGCCCATGAGACTCAGTTGCAGCCATGAAACTTTGTTTGCCAGACGCACGATTATGGCTAATAACCTTGAATAAAATAAAAACTACTGAGGCTAGAGGACTGCACTTTGTTATGTTTGATGATTGGAGGGTGGATGATCAACATACCAATTTGCAGCCCTCTAGCCTCAGTAGTTTTTAAGATCTGAGATCTGAGGACGGACAGACAAAAGCCATCTCTATAACAGTTTTCTTTTACAGAAAACTAAAAATGATATATGTAGCAGTGTAATAATTATTTGTGTTCTTTTGAGAGGGAAGGGACCACTTAATACCCTAATGCCATGACTATGTGTTTGTGTGCACATCGCTTTCTCTCTCTCTCTCTCTCTCTCTCTCTCTCTCTCTCTCTCTCTCTCTCTCTCTCTCTCTCTCTCCATGTGAATGATAATATTGACAAATGAATTTTTGTATATTTTCCCTTTTCACCATTGAAATTTATTGTTCTTTTATTCCTGTATTACATTTTTATACTTTACCGCTTCTGAATTGGCCAATAAGGGGGAAGGGAGTGTGCAATGCCTGACAGACTTTTAGGGTATTGGCTTTGACAGTTATTTGGTACAATGCAATTCTTCTTTTCTTTACGATATCGAAATACATTACCCTAATTTCCAAATTTATTGTGTACTCATGAATCATTCTTACAGCTTCCTCTGTCATCATCACCTTGACAAAACTGATCAATTAACCTTCTCATCCATTCTTCTGGAACCTGTCCCTCATCTATATATACCTTACAAACATTGGTCAGCAGCTCAGTCTCAATTAAACCGTCACCACTATACTGCAGCGCCTCATTTGTAACCGCATCAACCACTGGTGTATTTCCATACTTTAAATTGCTCTCCTCAAAAGCCAAACAATTGCTCCCACAAACCTTCGTAATTTACTCTCTTTTTCCACTCTTGTGATATTCAGCTCTTCCTCTCTTCTGTCTTCCACTTCAGACAGAATTTGTTCATTAGTGATTATTGTTTTCTCTCTCTCTCTCTCTCTCTCTCTCTCTCTCTCTCTCTCTCTTTTAATCTTGACATTAAAGATCCCGAACTTCGTTTCTGTCCTGCAATTGCACTAAAGCAATTTAAATTTTTACTTCACTAAACAAGTCATTTCCTTATTTTAAGCACACGCTTTTTATTGTCTCTTCCTATCCTCCCATACCTACATTTATTTATTATCAAAGTAGTAACCAGACCACTGAGCTGACTTTCAGCTCTCACAGGGCTGCCCGAAGGATTAGAATAAAATACCAGGTCCAGGCCTCAGGCCAAACACTGGGACCTAATAGGTTACTCAGTACGATGATGAGCGAATTAAAATGAAATTAAAAACTGCACACAGGCACATGCTCTCATACTGGGACACATACATAAAGTAAATACATTTACTCGTAGGTTTAAAAGGTGTAACAGGAGGAAAACCTCGCAGTTTCACTATGAATCAAGTGTTAAGAGAGGGTGGAAAGTAAGATGGAAGAAAGAGAATATGAAAGGCGGTACAGTAAAAGGAACGAAAGGGGTTGCAGCAGCTAGGGGCCGAAGGCACGCTGCAAAGAACCTTAATTAATACCTACAGTTCCCCGCATGAGGTGCACTGACGGCACTACCCCCGTACGGGCTCCTATACCCACAAACATTCTCTGCTGTCCCTAGGACACTTCACGAAGTTTCACAAAATTCTTACCTACTTCCATTTCATGTCATTCATCCAGGTTTTGTTCTTCTCACTTCTTTACCACACTTGATTACAATTACCGCCAAATTTTCACACCTTCTCCCCAACACAAACATCACTTCAACAAAATAATGAAAAGACATAACTTCGCCCACTCCTCTTCTCGCCGTTACATCCGTTAATGTGTTCTTTCATCTACTCTTTCTTCATCATTTTCTCGTTACCAAGTGTGCGAGCGAATATTCTGCTTTGAAACCATTTAACTCCAACAATCAAACATATTTCGACAAAACTTTCTGCCCTTTTATGTACTCTAGGAACTCCATAATACCAACAATGTCATCTCTTATTGCCACCTACTTTTGCAGTTAAACCGCCAAGCACAACTACCGTTTTTTACTCTGCAAAGAAGCAGACTCTCTCAAAAACATCCCTTTCACAGAGTCTTGAGACACTGCTCACACACACCACGTAATATATATAAATATATGTATATATATATATATATATATATATATATATATATATATATATATATATATATATATATATATATATATATATATATATATATATATATATATATATATATATATATATATATATATATATATCACTTTTATATACACATACACAAATGAAAAGATAGACAGATAGAGAGCAAAAGACTAAATGTGCATGGAGAATATAGAATTACACCCAATATTTCATTATTACCTGAGGTTATTGCTTTCTTAGGCTGAAATATATATGTAGAATCTACTGGTCACTTTTACCAGCCTAAAAAAGCAATAAAAACGATTGCCCACTTGGCCACGATGGTGAGGATGGGTCTATTCCAGCTCTAATAAATATATCTGGAAACGACAGGTATATGTATGTACGAGAGGTGATAGACTTTTATCCTTCTCGTGGCCAGGTCGGCAACGTGACCTCCATGTGATTATGGAATTCGGGTTCGCTTCCCGCGACCGGCGTTCACGGGCTCTTCAATTTCTTCCGTTTGGATCCTTTCGGCTTCGTAGTTACAAGCATATCCAAAAAAGCGCGAAGAATTCGAGAAGTTAAGAGGGCATTGTGGCTCTTAGAATTACATATGTGTATGTAAAATCATACCAGTAGATTCATATATATATATATATATATATATATATATATATATATATATATATATATATATATATATATATATATATATATATATATATATATATTTAGGCTGCTCTACCCTTTCGGCTTCCATCGGACCTTTTCAAGAGCTTTAATGATTTGAGGTACAGAGAACTTTAAACGGGAAACAACAGCAAAAGAAAGACCACACACTGATAAAAACTGGAGATAAGAAAATACCACATCAAAGGGGCATTTACACGTCAAACGGTTTGTCCAACCCGGTTTGCCAACACGTGTTTGAAGTGAAACTGGACTGTGTGGACGGGGTATTTGGTTGGCCAACGCCGCTGACCAACGGTTTGAAGGAAGTCCAGCTCAGCATGACTTTTGTGGGCAGCGCTTCAGCTATCCACAAACACTTTGCTCTTGCGACGATCGGCAAACATCCAACCTCATTAGCTATGCAGATCTTAACTTGGAAACGCTATGTATTATTTCTCGTCTCAAGTAAGAATACTGAGGAAAATCAAGTAAAAGCGAATGAGAAGGAAATTTCTTTGAATTTGTCCTCAAGTACAAAGAACATACAGCTTTAGATATAAAGAAGATACCAGCAAGATACTACAGGACCTCGAACGTTCCTAGCTGCTCACAGGGCGACGTTACGTAGAAAACAAACTGCCTCCGGACTGCTTTCAGGAGAGAATATAAGAAATCCGAAAAGTCAAAGAAGTCTGAGAGTTCGGTTGATGACATCGACACTCCTCTGCGGTGTTTTGATGAGATGATATTTTTTTGGGATCAAGGCTTGCCGCGAGAGAGCTCTTCCAGTCCTTAATAAGAGTGACGAGCATCAGCAGATCCAAATATGCTGCCTCCTCCATTCTCATGAATTACACCAGTCCTCTGGTCTAATATCAAATCATCAAGCATGTTTGCGTGAGAAATTTGGCCTACTTTTAACAACCAATCTTTCGTCCATTTCCTTAGCGCCACCGCTAAACCAATAGCGCTAACAGTGTCTTGCGCTAGAGGCATCTTTGCTTCTCAACTGCACAACTCACACTAAGGTTGGATGTAAATTTGGTTTGACCGTGAGACATCTCTTCAAACCTATTAACAAACAACATGGGCAACTGGTTGGACAAACCCTTTGACACAGCCAAATGGCCGCCAATAATTAAAAAGAAAATGTTTGTTGATATTGTACTGTGGTTCAACAACAAATAAAAGCTAGGAATCACTCTGAAAAAAGAAATCCCTAAATTACCCTTAAACTTATTAATGATGTTCTTTGAATAAAAACTTTCAAGCAAATATTACATAAAATTTCGCCTTTACTCCCGTTCTAATGTATGGCATCACCACACTGACAACAGAGCACATCAACAGCAATACTCCTGTTCTTTATATGCATACATTACCGACATTCTTGAGCATGGGTGGCAAGATTTTCTCCCATCTCTCCAACAAAAAACTGAACATGGGTGGCAAGATTTTCTCCCATCTCTCCAACAAAAAACTGAACATGGGTGGCAAGATTTTCTCCCATCTCTCCAACAAAAAACTGAACATGGGTGGCAAGATTTTCTCCCATCTCTCCAACAAAAAAACTGAACATGGGAGGCAAGGTTTTCTCCCATCTCTCCAACAAAAAACTGAACATGGGTGGCAAGATTTTCTCCCATCTCTCCAACAAAAAACTGAACATGGGTGGCAAGATTTTCTCCCATCTCTCCAACAAAAAACTGAACATGGGTGGCAAGGTTTTCTCCCATCTCTCCAACAAAAAAACTGAACATGGGTGGCAAGATTTTCTCCCATCTCTCAACAAAAAACTGAACATGGGTGGCAAGATTTTCTCCCATCTCTCCAACAAAAAACTGAACATGGGGGAGGCAAGGTTTTCTCCCATCTCTGAACCAAAAAAAAAAACTGAACATGGGTGGCAAAATTTTCTCCCATCTCTCCAACAAAAAACTGAACATGGGTGGCAAAATTTTCTCCTGTCTGTCCAATAAAAAATGAACATGAGTGGCAAGGTTTTCTCCTGTCTCTCCAACAAAAAAACTGGACATGGGAGGCAAGGTTTTCTTCCATCTCCCCAACAAAAAAACTGAACATGAGTGGCAAGATTTTCTCCTGTCTGTCCAATAAAAAATGAACATGGGTGGCAAGGTTTTCTCCCATCTCTCCAACAAAAAAAAAAGAACATGGGTAGCAAGATTTTTTCCCACATCTCTCCAACAAAAATCTGAACAAGGATGGCAAGATTTTCTCCCATCTCCCCAACAAAAAACTGAACATGAGTGGCAAGATTTTCTCCTGTCTCTCTAACAGAAAATTGAACATGGGTAGCAAGATTTCTCCCATCTCTCCGTCAAAATATTTAACACAGGTGACAAGATTTTCTCTCATCTCTCCAACACAAAACTGAACATGGATGGCAAGGTTTTCTCCCATGTCTCCGATAAAATTTTCAACGGGAGGCAAGATTTTCTCCCATCCCTCCAACAAAAAATTTGGCACAAGAACATAGTTCCTGAAAGTTAGCATCGTCTTATTTTGGATTGTATCTGAACAATATTTTGGGTGGATAGAAATGAAAAGATTACCCAGTCAAGCGTTTGTATTTTCAAAGACGGGATAAAATGGCACACCGATGTTTAGCTTTCCTGCTGCTGAAAGATTCCTTCTCAAAATATAAAGTTCTACGTGCTAATCTGAAGCTTTTCGTAAATATATTCCATATCACAGCCATTATTGTTCTTAGAGCAGACTGCTTATGTTATTTTTATGGCAAGAAAAAACTAATAATAACTTTATTATTAAAATATTTGCTATTTGCTTCGTTTTTAAAACTATGGTCATTTGTTATAAAATCGTTATGAGACATTCATCCAAAAATCCAATATTTTGCTTCTAGAGTAAAATTATTGAAGGCATTAAGTCCATTAAATTTCTATAGTTTCATCACCATCATTGCTGTTATCCCCAATACCAAAGAATCTTCATCATGTCTTATAACTAAAAAAAATAATTAGGCAAAATACGATTCATTAAATTTCATTTACATATTTCGTAACACAGGAGACAAATAATTATCATTCCTTTATAAACTCAATTCGTGTCAGCAAAAATTATCCTTATAAATTAAACGAGTATTTAGCATGAAAACAAGACTGAAATAATTTTATTCATCAAAGTAAATACACATTTGAATCCCTCTACCTTTGAAAAAATACCTTTAGAGAAAGGTTCAGTATTTGGAACTTGTACGGTATATGACATTTTAATTAAAATTATGACCTCATATAAAATTCGCATTTCAATAACTGAAAAAAGATGACCCAGTGCATGTTAAAATAGTAACAAATCAAAGGTAGACGGAGAGAGACACCTACAAAGAACGACAATCAGATCCACGTGGAAGGATCATTAACCAGTGTCGTGAAATAATTCTTCAGGAAGTTTCTGAATGAAATCAGGACATAAGTGAATTGCAGAGCTGCATTTCGAAGCCTCCTCATCTTCAGAGGGTAACAAAGACACATGAGCCTGGTTTTCCTTGAGTCCCATCCATCTCCCCCATAGGGGGGTGGCGGGGTTAGTGACATCAGTGCACCTCATGCGGCGCACTGCAGGCATTACTTATGGTTCTCTGCAACGTCCCTTTGGCCCCTAGCTACAACCCTTTCAGTCCTTTAACTACCCCCGTTTATATTCTCTTTCTTCCATCTTACTTTCCACCCTCTCCTAATAATTGATTCATAGTGCAACTGCGAGTTTTCCTCCTGTTACACCTTTCAAACCTTTTTTTACTGCCAATTACCGTTTCAGCGCTGAATGACCTCATAGACCGAAGCGCTTGGCCTTTAGAGTAAATTCTATATTCTATCATTAGTGCTGTTGAAACCTTAAACTATAAATTATCACATTTTTAGGCCGAGTCACATCACATGTGTATATGTGGACACACACATCTTTCCTTTGAGGAACGCTTGTATTATATTTACACTGATTAGATTTAGTAGCCCATAAAATTCTTTTCTTTTAACGGTTTGATCAATAAAAATTTGCTGCGTAAATGTAGATAACTGTCAGCCTCTAAGAACTTTTTTACTTTTGGTGGCGTTTGTGAAAGTCGAATTAGTAATTTCATTTCCCCTTATGATTTTTTCTGGTCAGATATGGTGGTAATTCTTTTGATATTTGGGATAACCTCAATATTCATTACCTTACAAAAGGCAACTCATGGATCTATTAATTTTTGGACGAATGTTTCAGAATATAGCATAGATATGCTAATATTACTTTCATAATTACTTTTCTCTTTCCATTCAAATACACTAAAGGAATTCACTCCAAGAACTACTTTTTAAATAGAACTTAGAATTGTTAGTCCTGACCCCAAATCAAAGTTCTTCAAAAGAAGGCATCGTGCTTACTCCATACAAATGCGAAAAAAGCACGTTAAAAGAAGATATGTTTCTAGACATCTTAAACCTGACGGAGGAGAAAAACCAACTTGCCACTCCTGCTCAACAACATCTTTGTTGTTTACTACAAATAATGAAGGAGATATTATTAATGTGCACAAAGATCCATTCGGTAGTGCAATACGTTAGGGTTGGGGTAAAGGCCTGTTTAAGGGAAAGAAATACGAAATTAAGGCCAGCGGCCAAGTGCTGCGACCTTATGAGGTCATTCAGCGCTGAAACGGAAATTGAGAGAAAACGTTTCAAATGTGCAACAGGAGGAAAAACTCACAGTTGCACTATGAAACAACTGTTAGCAGAAGGTGAAAATTAAGATGGAAGAAAGAGAATATGAATGAAGGTAAAGTAAAAGGAATCAAAGCGGATGCAGCTATGGGCCGAAGGGACGCTGCTAAGAACCACAAGCAATGCCTGCAGTGCGTCGTGTGAGGTGCACTGGTGGCGCTACCCCCCTACGGGGGAGGCCAGTTTAAACGACAAAGCTATGAAGAACGATGCTGACTTGAAAGTGCTCCTACTCAAATTATCATTAATGACAGCTTTAATGAGCTGGTCGATGCCATTCGATGGGGAGGAAGTGAATTGGGCTTTTAGTGGCAATGGACATTTTAAAACAGATCTCTTTGTTTTACATATTGACAAAGACCTGTTCATTGTTTGACGACCACTCTCGCTTTTGTTGTGCTACCTATAATTATTGTGAATGTATATGAGTCCCGTCTCTGTATACCTTAAAAAATTCTCTGTACCTGTTCGCAAAACACCCTGAAAAGTGCCACAGGAGGTTGAAACGACAGAGCAATCTAAAAGATTAAATGGTTTACCTTCCCACTGCTGTCAATTTCATATTTTAATATCGTGAAATCGAAGTCAGTCTATATAAATACATATATGTATGTATGTGCAGAATATATGTATATATTTCATGTGTGTGTGTGTGTGTGTGTGTGTGTGACAAAGGCTCAACAGGCTGTCAATATTTGAACTGGCTCTAAATGAAGCACCCAAATCCCGGAGTCAGAAAGAGTGGAGAATGAGTTCCCCTTTGCCGGGAGGCTCAGATTCTGAAGCGAAGGAAGGTTCGCCTTTCCTCAGCCACTGATCGATAATTCTGGAAGCTTTTAAGAGGGCAATTTCTAAAGGAATGCCTGGCTTCCTGAATTTCTCTTGTCCTCTGTCATTTTTGTGTTTGTTGTTTTATTTCTATAAATATCAGTAAGCGTACGATTCCTATGTTTTCCATATTTTTCATTTCAATATATTTTAATGGACAAGGGCAGCCAATATAATATTTCTCATACACGTTCGGTCATTTCATTTAAATTCCTACATATTTGCCACTCTTGCTGGCACATATCCCTTGTTTAAGTATTTATAGTTATTCTTGGCTCATGAAAGTAATTTCATTTAAAAAGAGAAAAGTTAAAGTTTTTTGCACAGAGACAAAAATAAATAAGGAGGACCTGAGACTAAATAAATGACGAAGCAGTCAGGCGAAATACTGCAAAAAGACGAAGGCAGAAACAAAAGGCAGCAAAAGGCCGTTCGCGACGCTAAACAAAAAGTCGCTGCAACAATGTTTGCAGGCGACGGGAGACCAAAAAGGTTAAGTATATATACCTTGGTTTAACCAGACCACTGAGGAGCTGATTAACAGCTCTCCTAGAGAGGGCTGGCCCCAAGGATTAGATTTATTTTGCCTGGCTAAGAACCAACTGGTTACCTAGCAACGGGACCTACAGCTTATTGTGGAATCCGAACCACATTATGACGAGAAATGAATTTGGTGATCAGCAAGTGTGATTGTGAGTGGGAAGTGCACTGAAAACATTGATTTGAATGAGTCCAGAACGCCGGGAGTTTCCATTCACAACGGAAAAAGGGTCTCAGCTCTGCCGGGATGTTTCCAGCGGGATTTACAAAGGCTCTTTTGTGGACATTGTTCCTGCACAAGCGAATGCGACAAGGCCCCTCTCGGGCGCCCCGGAGTCTCATCACAAACCGATAATAAAGCCTGTGTATTTGTTTAAGGCGCTCCTGCATGAGAGGATGCGAGTGCGCAAAGGTACATTTAGCTGCCGTGAATCGACTTGGGCTAATTGCCCAAAGCGACTGACGGTAGTCGTAAATTGAATTAACAGGCAAAACCTGACAAGTCCGCATTGGTCATCTTAAATAAAAGTGATTATGTAGTTGAAAATAACCACCCTTTGAGTGATGGAAACTTGATAAAAATGTTTTTTGCGAATCTGCCAAATTTACAAACTATATATGAGGACTCTTAAAAACTTGGCAAATGTTTCCCCTGGGCGAGTAACTGTCTTCATTGGTTCTCCTCGTCACAGGTTATCAAAAGACCTTCTCGAGATTCAACCTGCAGAGCAGACGTTGTCGGCGAATATCTCTTTACGTGACAGAGCGTCTCACAGTCAGGGGTATAATGAACGAGGCATAACAGGAAGGGTAACTATTTATAAAAAACCATAAGGTCAATGGAAGCGTATTCGGCGAAAGCCTGAGAAGGAAGACTAATGAGAAAATACCTGAACAGAATATAGAATTTAGGCTAAAGGCCAAGCGCTGGGACCTATGAGGTCATTCAGCACTGGAAGTGAAATTGACAGAACCAAAGTTTGAAAAGGTTGTAAAACCTCGCAGTTGCAATATGAAATAATTGTTGGGGAGGGAAGTCAGATGGAAGAAAAAGAATATGAACAGAGGTACAGTAAAAGGAATGAAAAAGAGGTTGCAGCTAGGCACCAAGGGGACGCTGCAAAGAACCTTAATTAATGCCTACAGTGTACCACGTGAGGTGCACTGACGGCACTGCCCCCTCTACGAGGAGTGGACTGGTAGGTAGGAGTCTGGGAGCGAACTCGGATCCCAGCAGCAATCGTCAGTCAAGCGCTGCACCTTTCAGCCAAGGCGACCTTTGACCCTCTGTAGCCCTTTCAGGGGACTCTAACTCTACCTGACCTGAGCGGATTTGAAATCGGGACGAGGCAGTGGAAGTGGAAGTGGAAGAAGCTCTGGTGACACCACTTGGCTTTGTCCAGATTTCGCTACATTTCCCTGTTTCTCCTCAGACTACATCATACTACCTATGGAAAATATGAACAAAATTTCTTTGTGTCTATTATACGCTTAATATTCTTTTTTCAATGATTAAATATTTTTATTTTTTTGTTTATACACCAATATGTTATAAGCACCACCTCCGTTATTTTAAAGGTTTAAATATTTTTCTCCAAGATAAAAACTAATACGGTCAAATAAATGCACGACAAGGTTGAGTAAAATGACCAATAGATAATATTTCATATTGCTTGAGTTCTCTCCCTATTCAAAATGCCCTAATCACATTGCTCATGATCCGGATTGTGGTTCCCTTCATAATTTGTCTGTTCCAGTTGTTCGCTCATAAATCTCATCTCCACCACACTGGATATTGGGAAACGAGTAGCCACTGATGCAAACTGTCAAGAGAACAATAAGTCAAAAGACGAGCAGTCTCTATGAAGTAGCTTACAGTTATCTTTACTGTATATCATGATCTCGTTAAACGTTACACTTTTTTTGTGAAGAGACGAATTTATCTCCAAGCATCCATCTACCGACGGAAGCCAGATAAATTCTCTCGAAATTCCTGCCATGTCCAGAGGCAAACTGAATATTCCGAAGGCACTTGTAACCACAAACAGATAACCACTGACGTCTCTCCCTTTCATGCAAAGGTTTCGCTCCCAAAATGGTTTGGTGAAGGCCAAGTGTTCCACCATGTCTACCAGAGAGAAATATAGGGTCAATATCTATTGACAGACGACAACTCGCCCTTTTTCATTTTGTCACATGAACGTCATTGCTTCACTGACTTGCATTGTTCGCAGGTATTGACACTGTCCTTTATGCTGGAGTGCTGTAGAAGTATTTTTCAGACCGCTTATTTAAGAAGGGCGTATACATATATGGGCCTCATTTTTCAGCATTAAGCCGTTTCCCCACCAAAAGAACCTCGAGAGATAAACAAGAAAATGGTTACTTCCACGATCATAATTTAACCACTGAATCATGGATGAGCCGCCTATGAAGAAAAATTCCATCTCTACTCACTTCATATGCTACAAAATTTCCCAATCAGTAGGACGTCAAACCCTTCACACACGCACAGCCATTCATTTCCATCTTACATGAGCACTTATATTGAGACCCTCCTTTCTAAAAACCTCTTACACCCCATTTATCCAGTAATTTCCAGGTTTTCCTCTTCTTTTCTTTTCTTTCAAACACTTCCAGCTGACGTACCAATATAACAACCTCAAAATCTTCCCACTTGACCATACCATCTAAAAACAATCGAATTAATGTT
>NC_089766.1:42255620-42273120 GCF_040412425.1 Macrobrachium rosenbergii
ACAAGGCCAGCTAAATCTGAAACAACAGGTCAAAGTCTGAGCTTCCTCAATCTCCTTAAATCTCGAATCTCTCGTGGTTTCTCTGATCAGGATGAATTTCATTTTATAGGAAAAAGCAGCTCAAAAAATATCGCGACTTGCGTACTAAAACTTGCCTGTGGGTATGTAATGATTACATGAAGTTCCACAACCTTCGTTTAGGCTATTACTTGAATTTATGGCTAAAGTTATGCCCACGGTTAAATTTACTGTCTAGTATGACTGAAATATATTCCAGAGTAATAATAGTTTATTAAATAAGTCCGATGTTACGTTGTTTACGTTTTACATTGTCCTTTCAAATGTTTATGGGGACACTAATAATGGAGACATTACATCAATGCTGATTTAATAATAATAAAAAAGTATTGGGTGGTTGTCAGGAAATATAACGACCACCGTTTTGGTTTGGCTGTTTTTCGTTGTCCTACACAACTGCTGCTAGTAAGTATCAATGAATACTTTTAACAAGAAACATGGGAAAGGGCGAAGATAAAAGACCAATACACCCAAAAACATAAATAAATAGAAAATAAATATAGTAAAATAACTATAGAGTATAAATATAGAAAGTGAACATTCACCAAAAGGTGGACAAAGCGGCGGTTGTAAATCGTTCATTTTCCATTTACCCAGAGCTTACTGTTCTCATCACTTCCATTTGTTATTGTACAACCATCAAATGCTTCTTACCCTCTCCCAGTTCTTTCACAATTACCGCCAACACGAGGACTCAACTCTAAAACATCAGCACTAGGCCTAGACACCATACCAACACCTTCAACAGGTCTTACATCCAGTAAACTTGATTCTGTTACACCTGCAGTTCCCTCGTCACTATCGAAGGTCATCAGCTCTTGCATTGGTTTCCGAGAAGGCATCTACAGGTTCATGGCCAAATTCCTTCAGTTGAAGTGTAAACAAAGTCGTTATAATACCAGTGTTGAAGCATTCCTGCTATAGCAACCACTCTGGCTTTACATATTGTTAACAAGTGCTGTTGGTACTCCATGTTCAACATCACAAACACTTTACACTGCTGCAAATAATTATAGGAAACGTTATCGGTATGAAAGATTTCACACTTGTACAGCCGACAAAGAACTAATGATTACTAATCCGGACCGTACAGTCTTATAGTCGGAAGGGTCCATTTTGGTTGGGTGAAAGTTTGCCTTTACAACGGCGCTTCAAACTTTGTGTAACAACACAAAAATCAGCGCACTGATTGGCTGGCATCCCTACCCCGTGTTGCTTTCAAGTTAGCTGTCATTCCTCCTCATTGTAATTTCTTCTCCATAAGGCTGGTCTTCTTCCGCCTCTCACTATCTACTAATCAAAATTGTTTCATACTGAACATGATCTTCAACCTTGCTGCAATATGATGTTTGTTTAACAAAACGTAATGTATGAAAGTACGTGTGTTTAGAGAGCCTATGAAGCATTAAAACTGCGATTTGTCAAGCATATTTTATTCGTTTCAGCGATCTGAGAGAGGCAGAATTTTGATGTCTGTTTCCTGCATTTCGCTGACCAGTCTTGCTCGAGGAGGATGGAATGAATGTTACTGTTCTTTGCGTTAACTGTCTCTTGACTAAAGTAAGGAGAGAGAGAGGAGAGAGAGAGAGAGAGAGAGAGAGAGAGAGAGAGAGAGAGAGAGAGAGACTTCCTTTTGAATTCAGCAGACGTAGCCATCAAGATTATTAAAAAGTGTTTAATGAGTCTAGTCAAGATTTCACTTTTACGGTTTTCTTGCTGCTCTAAATGAATCAAACGGTACTGATTAAATTAGGAAAGAATCATTTGCTCGGGTAAATGTGTAGTAGTACCTCCTCCAGAAATTAGATATTGACATTTAAGTGTACATCTATACATATGTATATATAGCTCTATATAGATAAAAGTGAATGTTTGTATGTTTTCCCACTATAGAAATCCAAAATGCCTGACAGACCCAGGAAGGTTATATCTCAAAATCAAACCCCTACTCCCGTGACAGACATCAAACACAGACAAATTTAATAAAACTTTCGTTTTTACCAATTCCGTCTGGTTTTCCTTCAAGTGCTTTTATGGGTTAATGGTAATTTTCCGCCTAATCGCTCCAGGTTTTCTTCCAGACGCTGTCAGACATATGATTAACCTGCAACAATAAATCCTCTATATCAAATTTTTTTCAGAATTTACATTAATGTTAATCATACTTTATGATAATTATCAATATAATTGTTAATTACCTCGATAAAATCAAAATTGAAAAACTTTATCGATAATTTCTATAAGTAGAGATCGCTTTCCGCTGCCAAGAACGACGTCCCCACCTGCGCAGCTGCTGGCTAAGCCCGACGTGCCAGATATACGTATTGCCTTTTTTTTTTGGTTTTTGTTTATTCAAATGTGAATTTCCTCATTAATTAGTTCGTTTCTTCTCCGTTTTTACCTTCGGAATTCGCTATAGCAACTGCTTCGTGACATTATGGTGACGTATTTCATTACAAAGTCAATTCAAATGAGGTTTCAAATTAATAATCGAGTAGTTTGGCAACACCACCACCACACTTTCAACATCGTGCAACCACCTCCACCAATCTCACTCTCTCTCTCTCTCTCTCTCTCTCTCTCTCTCTCTCTCTCTCTCTGGTTTTAACTGTTGCATGAAAATTAATTCTTGCACTCTCTCTCTCTCTCATTTATAAATTCCCCTTAAGTGGGGTTGAACATCAAGTCATACTAGAACACCTAAGAATATTTGCCACTGCAAGTAAATCATTCTCTCTCTCTCTCTCTCTCTCTCTCTCTCTCTCTCTCTCTCTCTCTCTCTCTCTCTCTCTCTTCTCACCATTTTAATGAGTTAAGTGCCCGGATATATGTACTATGTATATAAAGTGTTTATTTAAAGCTATGAATTCAAGACAGAATTATAAATCACAGGAAAGAAAATAATTTTCAATGATAGCACACACACTTTACACAACAAAACAATTCAAAGGAGTTGCAAGAAAATTTTCTGAGTTCTTCAAAATTTTCCCAGACAGTGATATAGTATATATATATATATATATATATATATATATATATATATATATATATATATATATATATATATATATATGTGTGTGTGTGTGTGTGTGTGTGTGTATACTTACTTTTACATAGATATAGATATAGATATGTAAAGCCACAAAACCAGTTAATACTGAATTCAACTAACATTGGGAATGAGTTACACCTACAGTAGAATAGTTTATACGTGATAAATGGTCTTTCAATGACCAGCAATCAAACCTTTGTCTTTTCTGGGGACAGGAACTCGGGTGACAGTGACTTTACTCACTACCAAGACTGCTGTTCATATTTCTGTTGATAAGCACAGCCGCTTCTAAAAAGGACGATGCCGAGAAGCAGTAAAACTTGGGGGAAAGGAAAGAACGCTAAATACCTCAAGAACATGCAACACGTAAAGCCACTGAGATACGACCGTTTACCCTGTAGGGGGGTAGCGCCGTTAGTGCACCTCACATGTTGCATTGTAGTCATTACCCAAGGGTCTTTGCAATGTCTCTTCGGTCCCTGGCTGCAACCTCTTTCATTCCTTTTACTGTACCTCCGTTTATATTCTCTTTCTTCCATCTGACTTTCCACCATCTCATAACAAATTGTTTCATAGTGTACCTGCGAGGTTTTCCTCCTGTTACAGCTTTCAAACCCTCTTCATGTCAATTTCCCTTCCAGCCCTGAATGATCTCATAGGTCCCAGCACTTGGCCGAGACGTTCTTTATAATAGATTGCAATACTTTTATCAGTTTTCGTTTTGAATTTTTCAATTTACAGTGAAAGACTTCAACTTGTTTAGCATATTGATCTCTTTGTTACGGATAAATTCTAAATTTACGACCATATGATTCGAAAACAATTTTTATTATCAAGTGTTGTTATTTAAGTGAATCTTAGCCCCGTGATACTCTGCTATAATTGTTAAGGCACAAACGATTAATATGATCATAAATGCACTTCATAAGCTTGTCATCCTATAAATATTAAATATCAATAAATCAACTTTCCTTACACATAAGCTTCTTATCTATTATTTAGGATGACTGAAACGACAGCTCCAGAAATAAGGAAAATGTAATAAAAAGGAAATTTGAATAAGACCTAAAACCGTCTCTAACCAGAAGACGAAGTTAGTGGTTTCATTAATGGCAGCAGAAGTAGGGGACAGGTCAGTGCCTGGAGACCAAACATAAAAACATGATCATTGCCCAAGCGGCCAAAAGTAGACTGAGACATTCATCATATTTTTCAAAATCTATTACATTTTGTAACATTTCTTACGATGAATAGCAAGATTTTATTTATCTTTTTCACGGGACAGGGAAGATTGGAATTTTATGAGAAGTAAAAAGCAGTCAAATTTATCCTATCTAATAACTGTGGGTCTTCAAGTAATGTCACACCCTTGAAACACCTGACAAAAATGTATAATATTCTTCAATATTTGTCTTATTCATTAACCATCGATCTAAACCGACTTCAGTCCTCAGAAGAAAGTTAATAGGTTATAAACAAAGCTCCTGTAAGCACGATATCAGTTAAGATTACAGCGCCTAACGGGAAGACTGTTAGGGAGCTCTGTACAGGGTTTGGTGGCGTTTAAATTTGAGATATGGAATTGGGGTTTCCATTTCAGTTCCTATTAGAATTCGGTCTAGATATTTCGCTTGTGATATAACACCGCAATTTTTCTGGCGATTAGGCCTTAAACAACGTGAGTTGTTTAAAAGTCTAAGAGAGAGAGAGAGAGAGAGAGAGAGAGAGAGAGAGAGAGAGAGAGAGAGAGAGAGAGAGAGAGAGAGAGAGAGAGATCTAAAAGCAGTTTATCTGTAGCCTTCAGGAGATCCTATTATATTTTTAAGACTCGTTCTGACAAGCATGCCGTATGCCACCTTAAGTTTTGAAAGACTGGTTATCATAATAATTTAATAATTTTGCCTTTATTTATGCAAAAAAAGTTTTCCTTCGTTTCTTATTCAAGATATACTGTACAATATAATGCCATTAAAAAAGCGATAGATATGAATACCTGCCTCATTAAAAATGAGATACACTGATGTATTTTTATGCCCTCTTATACCTTAAAGGTAAAAAGAATATTAGGAAACAACAGTCGCTTTGTTCGTCAACTTTGGAAAATCTGAAACTGGTTAATGTGGTGGGTATTAGTGAAATTTCCTTAATCATACTGAATGTTGGTGTCAGGTTCTTGATATGAGCTTGCTGTGATCGAAGATGGCGGCCGTTCTAATCTTCGTAAGAGTCTCCGCAAGTCATTCCTATTAAGGGGTTGGGGGGAGGGGTTGTAAGTTCATGTTTGAGGATTCCGTGTAAACTCTAACCACTTCCCAATGGCGTTTTTAGTATCCTGTAAAAGAAAACTCTTGAGATGGCTATCTGTTTGTCCGTCCGCCCCTTTTCTGTCCGCCCTCAGATTTTAAAAACTACTGAGGCTAGAGGGCTGCAAATTAGTATGCTGATCATTCACCCTCCAGTAATCAAACATACCAAATTGCAGCCTTCTAACCTCAGTAGTTTTTATTTTATTTAAGGTTAAAATTATCCATGATCGTGCGTCTGGCACCGCTATAGTTGCCAGCAACACAGGCCACCTCAGGGCCGTGGCTGAAACTTTCACGGGACGTGGCTGAGAGTTTCATGGGACGTGGCTGAGAGTTTCATACAGCATTATATGCTGTACAGAAAACTCTTTCTTCGGCGCGTTTTTTACTTGTTTTTTATGGAAATTTCTTCTATTGAATACAGGAGGATTTACTCTCCTGCATGCAATTCCATACCGTTATTTGGAGCATTAAATGGTCTCAGGTTTTATGCCATTATGTGTCAAGAAAAATTTCTTGTAACTTAATACATACTCGTATAATTTTCATCTAAATTTAACCTCCTTTACAAACATCACTCTGAACGGAGTGGCTAATTATTAATGACGTTGCATTAGCATTATATAACATGGAAAGCAGCATGAGAATAAATGAATTAATAGGCGGATTATTGTCATTCTACTTATCAATCTGAAGGGGATTCCGTGCAACTGAAAACTGCTTCTTTTGAGTTATCCTCTTGAGAATTACTCAGTCCCTCATCATCTGCAAACTGGAACTTTTTTATTTTTATTTCTGCCAGATCAGCGATATTTTCTTAAATCTCTCTCTCTCTCTCTCTCTCTCTCTCTCTCTCTCTCTCTCTCTCTCTCTCTCTCTCTCTCAAATGCGTACCCTTTACGACCTGGTCGTCAAGATCAGGACAGAAGGATTTATTGAATATGTTAAGCCGTCATCACAACACTGGACGTCGATATTGTTGATAAAGATATATTCAGTGGATTATCATAACTGACCTACAGACACATTCTGTAAAGTGGGTGCAAGAGGAATTTAATGTAAAAATCTTGCTATGGCATTTACAATGCCAGAGAGCTGTTTACTCTCAAATAATTTTACTGTAATAGATATCAAAATTAGTATTTAGGGTCTGAAGTACGACGGTTCCAGAAAGTCTTGTCTTATTGCCCGAGGCTTTAGTTTCTGACTCATTTCGATTGTCACAAAGAAAGGTGGAAGATGCTTTCACGAGAAATTTGGTGATTCCTTATGAGGTCTCTTCGTTTCAACAAACACTATTCTCGGTATGTTTCTAACATGTAGGGACATTAGATGATCCTTGAGAGAAAGTTTCCGAGCCTTGGATGTTTGACCATACAGAGGACCACTAGCACAAGGGCCTTTTCTCAAAGCTGTACCCTCACATACTCACTGCACCAGTGATATAGAAAAATTTTCTATATCATTAACACCGTCATATTAGACAGAGATTAATTTCATATTATTTCTGGTGTCAATTTTTTTCTTATAGCTGTTAGGGCTTCAAGAATCAAGATGTCAGCCACATTTCGGACCACCCCAGAATCTGGGGAATGAGAGGGGTAGAGCCGTCGTTGCACCTTATATTTGCGCGTCCCTCTAGTCCGTAGCTATATCCACTTTTTAGCCTTTTGTTTTGCCTCCATTCCCATTCCCTTTCTTCCATCTTGTTGTCCAACCGCTCTAACGCCCTCTTTTCACTGTCTTAAACGCTGGGTGGCTGAAGGTGCCCAAGTATTTGGTTTTTTAGCCCAGTTTTCTGAAGTCAATCAAATGGGCTTGACATCAGCAGATCACTGTTTTAAAACATCACCTGCATCCCTTTAACGTCTCTCTTTGCGTATTAGTCTTTCGTAATTAGTCTTAGTTTTACATTTCACTTCTATCCGTATGTCTTAATAAAATTTTATTGCCAAATTTGAAATCAACCTGTCGATTTATAAAATAAATTTAATTTGAGTATAAAAAAAATTTCAGACATTATTGATAATGTTGAACTTCAGAATTATTTTGCAATCGTTCAGTTTCCAATATCCGTGTGAGAGGAGCTGCAAGAGTTCACTGTTATTGGCTGCACAAGCAGTGGTTTGCTGCTGGTATTGAATGAGTATTGCAGATTTCATAAGGTTTGCTTGCTGAGCGATTTACTACACAAATTCTCGTCGTGCTTGAATCGGACAGGTTTCCGAATGAAATAAAGAGATCCTGGTTCAAGATTTTAGCTTCTAATTGTTTGATAGATGATAACTGGTGTCGCAACAGACTACCACTGAACCCCATCTTGTGTGGAAGTCCATTGGAAGTCTGTCCTTTAAATTTTCTTCGTTATACTATACAGTGATCTTTCCTGGGAAAATATTATTATTATTATTATTATTAATATTATTATTATTATCATTATTATTATTATTATGATATGGAAATATTATTCCGACAGACCTCTCTCTCTCTCTCTCTCTCTCTCTCTCTCTCTCTCTCTCTCTCTCTCTCTCTCTCTCTCTCCCCCCACAATGCCAAAATATCTTTTACGGAGATTCCACTTTAGATATAAAGCTGCGTGAAATTAATTGAAAAATAAAACAAACGGAATACGAAAGTATGGAGAGGAATAAGGCAGCATCTCAAATTAGCCACAGAGTCTGTGAGAGGAAAGTGCTTTGTAAATATTGGATTTGGATGAATTCAGGGACAGAGTCATTTTGGAAAATGTGCAGTGATGCTCTGAAGGGGATGAAGACCCCATTCGACGTTTTCATGTTTCATAATTAAGACAAATAGATACATAGACAAATACACTTAAAAAAGACATTGTTAAGGTAAATAAGGTTACTGTAATTTTAGATCAAAACATACTTGTAATGCAGTATACATACATACATACATACATACATATATACTGTATATATATATATATATATATATATATATATATATATATATATATATATATATATATATATATATACATACACACACACACATATATTACGTCCATAATATGTGTATATATATATATATATATATATATATATATATATATATATATATAATATATATATATATATATATATATATATATATATATATATATATATATATATATATATATAATATATATAATATATATATATATATATATATATATATATATATATATATATATATATATATATATATATAATATAGTGTGTGTGTATGTGCGTGTAAATGTATGTTCGTGTGCGTGTCAGTGTAATCTGAAACGTACCAAAATCATAAGTTCTTAACGTGACATTAGTTGGTTTCAGGGTTTCCATTAAGTCATAAGACTTTTCTTTTTTAATTATAGATAAACATTGAAGTCCCTTTTCTACTATGTCATGTAGCTTACCTACAATGAAATTAAGAATACTTTCCTTATTAATAAAATTAACATAACTAGTAAATGACATAACAGTAATGAACATTTAGGAAATTTATGAGTATAACATATAAATGCTAGGATATAATTAGAAGGCATTTCATTTAATGACAAATGATTTTATAATGTCTGTAAAGTTATGAATGGATATTTTAAAACTATTTTTAGCGTCAATTTCTCAAATTGAAAGCAGACCATGGAATTTCTCGCAAACAATTCCAAAAACATTACTGGTTTAATCTTTTGGTATGATAACATATTGACTCGGAAACTTTGCAGATTCATAGTACCTTGTTAAAGTATTGAGAGTGCCACTGATGTTTTTATCTTGTGAAATTTTGACAAAATGTGAATCTACCATTTAGTAACATGGCTAATTTGAATAAAAAATCTAAAAGACAACCTAATATGCTGAGTATTGAATTTGGCTAATACTGCCTGTAATTATTATTTTATGTACATTTAAGCTAGAAGCGCGTGGAAATTTAGTTTGAAGCTAAATATTCTTCCATTCATTAACCTACTAAATTTCATCAAAGTTAAAAACAATTAAAAAATGCGCCGAAGTTTCTTCAGCGCAATCGAGTTTTCTGTACAGTGTGTAATGCTGTATGAAACTTTCAGCCACGGCCCATGAAACTCAGCAGCAGCCCATGAAACTTTCACCCACGGCCTGGTGGTGGCCTGTGTTGTTCATACCTATAGAGGTGCCGGACGCACGATTGTGGCTAACTTTAAGCTTAAACAAAATAAAAACTACTGAGGCTAGAAGGCTGCAATTTGGCTACTGATACGGGAATGTTAAGATCCTTAAACCCTTGGAGGAAAGATTAGGGTGGAGGCGATGTCCCGCGGAAAAGGTGAAGTCAGGTTGACAGCTGGGCAGCCATATTGGTCGTGGCAAGAAGCTCTGGGACACTCACGGAGTAAACGAAAGAGTGACCGACCTTCCTGGTCAGTCAGATCCATATTATCATTCGAGGCGGAAGTGTGGAGTTTTTATAGCTAATTTTTTACAGAATGCCAAGCTCTTGTTCAGCATTTGGTTGAGAAAAAAAAGGTTCATGAGTGAAGATAACATAAATCTACTAGAAAATTGTGCTGGTGGTGTTTCGGATCTTCTACTGCGACAGATTGCTAAGCATAGTAATAAGCCCGTTCCAAAATCTTATTCTCTGAACTGAGGAGCTTTGCACTGACACTTTACTTTTATTCCCCCATGCGTATCGCTATGTTAGAAAGATGTTTGAGACGTGTTTGCCTCATCCGAGAACAATCCAAAAGTGGTATGAGAGTGTAGATGGCAATCCAGGCTTCTCTAAGCCTGTTTTTTCAGCCAAAAAATTGCGATCTGAAGTTGCAACTAAAGCTGGAAAGCCTTTGCTCTGTGCTTTACTCATGGATGAAATAGCCATTAGAAAACATGTGGAATGGGATGGAAAGAGGTGTTATGGCTATATTGACATGGGTACAGAATTGGACAACGACACTGACAGTCTGCCAGTTGCAAGGGAGGCTCTTACTTTCATGATCGTGTCAGTGAATGATAGCTGGAAGCTTCCGGTTGGCTATTTTTGATAGCAGGATTAGGGGGCAAGAGAAAAGGGAAATCTAGTCCAACAGTGCTTGACTAAGCTCCATTCAGTTGGAGTTACAGTTATATCTTTAACTTGCGATGGAGCATCCTCAAATTTGTCTATGATTAAATACCTTGGTTACACTTTTTGAAAGTGATACCGTTGAATCTGCCTTTCCTCATCCTGTGACAAAGAAACCTGTCTGCATATTCTTAGACCCATGTCATATGCTTAAGCTTGTGCGTAATTGCTTTGGAGATAAGAAAACTTTAATTGATAAAGACAGTAATTTTGTGAAATGGAAATACATTGAATTGCTGCACGACCTCCAAGAAAAGGAAGAACTTCATTTAGCCAACAAACTACGGGCTGCACATATTGCGTGGATCAGGAAAAAAATGAATGTTAAGTTTTAGCAGCACAATTGCTTAGTGAATCGGTTGGAACCTCTTTGAGATATTGTCTCGATGAAAATATAGGTGAATTTAGTGGTTGTGAAGCGACTATTGACTTTATTGTGCTCTTTTAATAACCTTTTTGACATATTGAACTCTAGAAATTTGAAATCTAGGGGCTACAAATGTCCAGTTCAGAAGAAATATTGAGACCAAATCAAGGATTTTCTTGTAATAAGCTGAAACGTATATTAGATCATTAAAATTTAGTGATGGCCAAGATATAATAAACACAAAAAGAAAAACTGGATTTCTTGGTTTCTCTTTTGTATAAGAAGTCTCAAATTATCTATGAAAGATATATTTCGGCTTTTGAGGCACCATTGACATTTCTGTTGACTTACAAATTAAGTCAAGACCATATTGAAAGCTTTTTTGGACAAATAAGGAGTATGGGGGAGCTAACAACAATCCCACGGTTAGACAATTCTCAGCTGCCTATAAAAAGCTACTTGTGCATAACGACATATTGGATGTTGTTAAAGGCAACTGTTTACCATTAAAATCCGAGCCAATATTAACAGTTGCAAGTACATATGGAAATAATGCATCTATAAGAGGTATAAATATGATGTGTCTCTTTTGAGAAATAAAAAGTTTTAGATGACTGTGATACGGATGAGACAAACAGCGGTGATGATGAATATGTTTACATTCGAAGCAATACCCATTTGACAAAATGTGCAAACCACATTGTTGTATATATTGCGGGGTTTGTGGCATTTTCTTTGAAAAAGGGTTTACATTGTGAAATATGCATTGATGCATTAACCATGTCGAATGGCAAAGACAAGAACTCAGGACTACATAGACGCGGCTGACACCTTTACCCACACGGCCAACAAGTGAGGTACCCCACTTGTTGGCCGTGTGGGTAAAGGCGTCAGCTGCGTCACTGTAGTCCTGGAGTTCTGTCTTTCGTTCCTACCTGTTAACCGTGTGGGTAAAGGCGTCAGCCGCGTCAATGTAGTCCTTGAGTTCTGCCTTCAAGCTGTCTGAGCCCACGGACGACGAACTTATTAACTAAAAATTCCCTTCGGTAACATTTATATATGAAAATATATTACTTCCAAGGTAAAGCAGACTGATATTAAAGGATTGTAGCTTAATGCTTTTATATATATATATATATATATATATATATATATATAGATATATATATATATATATATATATATATATATATCTTCTTCTTCATATATGGTATATATTATATATATTCCAGATTGCCTTTGTGCAATCAGGTCTAAGGTAGACGTGTCCGGGAGGCCTTTGTTTCACGCTTGGAATCTAAATTCCGTGGAACAATTTCATAAATTTCTAATTCTTCTTTAAGCAGTTATTTGAGATTAACTTAGATTGTTTAGTTTCTTAATTTTATTGATTCCCTTATTAGATCATAATTTCCACCTGGGTTATTTCTGGGTACTGGCAACTGAGTCTGGCTGCCACTGGTCTGAGGGAGGTACACTAAAATTCTAAGCCTCAAAATGCGGACTTCGTTTCTGTTGTGGCTTTGAACGCGCAGCTGTCACAGACACTTCCTGCTATCACCTAGAGTCCTTATATATATATATATATATATATATATATATATATATATATATATATATATATATATATATATATGGGATTCTGTCTGACAGTCATACGATACCAGATCTAGTGTAATTTTCCCAAGTTCCATTTCTATGGGCTCCCTTTTCATCAATGTTCAAGTTCGCTTTTCTCTTTACTTTTGGTTCAATGGTTGTTATCGAGTTAATGTAACGGTGCGCGAGGGTTCGCCAGGCGAGGTCAAGATTTCCATTACTTCTTTGCCCAGTGCTACAATGATGACTTCGCGTTCGACGATATGGCGTAAACACCCCGATGCCTTCTCACCTGCACTGACATCTCGGATCTATCAATACACTATCGCTTTTTTTTTTCTGCCATTTCTCTGTCTCGGTTTTATCGGCATTTTCTGTTATGCCCTTTTGCATTTACAAAGATATTTAGTTTATTCAATTACAGAATCATTTCCATTAGTTTATATATATATATACATATAGTATATATATATATATATATATATATATATATATATACATATATATATATATATATATATATATATATTTATATACTGTGTATATATATATATATATATATATATATATATATATATATATATATATATATATATATATATATTTATATATTAATGTATATATATATATATATATATATATATATATATATATTTATATATACTGTATATATATATATATATATATATATATATATATATATATATATACACACACATTAAAGAATGAAAAGAAACCTAGCATTAATAATATGCCCACAAACTCTTAGTGTTCAAGGCAACACGATAACTGAACTGTATTCAGAATAAGTGTGTTTATTGAAATCTATTTTACGGTATATATAAAAAATCCACTACGCTTTTAAGCTTCTTACCTTGGTGTAGTTGAAAAACTATGGCTTATAACGGTCAAAAGTCTTTTCCATAATGAACGAAACTCTTTGTGTCCGTTTTAAGAATCCCTCAAGATCAAGCAACTGAAAACGCTATTAAAAGTCTTCGAAGACTGCAGAGATCAGACACACTGCCCTTCGTGCCATTAAGATTTAATGTAAACGTGATTATTTTGGGTTCATACGTAAACCAAACTTTTCTATGACACCACTTGACCAAACAGTAAAAGCACGGGTCCCTACAACGGAAGCACAGATGGCAAATTATTAAGATACCGAGTCTTTCCATAACCTCTTCAGGAATTAAAACGGTGAAATATAAATGGCACAACGTTACACTTAATAACGCACACGGCTTTAAACTTCATAGTACACCATTGTTATTTTCCATCCATTCTCTCTCTCTCTCTCTCTCTCTACAATATCTTCTTTTTAAGACAATATCTAACGTATGACTGGTCTCTCAGAACAGCAAAACTATTCATTTTTGGACCGCATTCTCTCCTTTATTCACACAGGCTCCTTCTCCTCCTTCTCTGAATTATAACTGCTCACTGCTAAACCGATTTACAGCTAACTCAACCAACCACTCTACAAACAATGCTCAGCCAAACAAGCCGCAATGTACATCTACACAAATACACATCAAATTAAACACACACACACACACACATTTGTGTATTCAAAGAACAAAGCAAACAAAATTATTGAATTATTAACTAGGGCAAATATGAGCGATCATGCAAGGTTAAGAACGGTATCAACATAAATGATGAAAGGTTCAAAATGAGAACTATCAGGAACAGATATTACTAGCGAGATGCCGTTGGCATTAGCAGCGTAACTAAGCACCTCGGCACATTTATGACGAATTTCTCATGGAGTTGAGACCTCGGCAAAGAGTAAGTGAGAGTAATAACACGGACTCTGTGTAAACTGTATAAAAAAGGCATGAAAAGGGTTTGCACAATGGATTCTGACGTGGATAACACATACATATACTAAAAAAAAAAAAAACCCGTAAGGACAGAACCTTTCAATTTAAATTCACGGAGATCGCATGGCGCGTTATTTTAAAATTACTTGAAAGTTTTGATGCAGAAAATGCTAACGTTGCAAAACTGTGATGAAATCACGTGAGAAGAATGTACTTGTGACACATATAGATTCACTTTAAATAACAACTATTAAATCTATATAATACTTCAGACCATTTCATAACTTGTTGTTTACCAAGAAATATGCGAGGAAGAAGTACTTTCTCTGACGTACATCCTGTTTAATTGTTAGTGATGAGGGACGATGGAAACGTTAGAGTAACTTTGGCAATGCAACTAGCATTGGAAAAACTATGGAACAATTGATGTAAATATTTTCAGTCATAAATCCCAGGACCTTGTTAAAGAATCAGAGTAAACAAATTGAAATCACGATGAGTATCTCTTCGAAATTAAACTTATAATACCAGATGTGCCTGAATAAAACATGATATGGTGGATACAATCCTGAGACCACAAAATGAACGTCACATGAATGGTGCGCTCATACTTCGTACTCATTGAAGTCACTGAACAGCTGAGCGCTAGAATAACTGATGCATGATAAAGTAAAGACAATTTTCAGATGGCATGAAGCATTTTATAATAATTTCTGAAGTTCCTGTATTGGTTGAATATTTTGGTAAAGGTGAAAAATCGAAATGCTTGAATCAGGCTATATTCATCGATTTTGGGAAGCGGAAATAAGTGGTAGGACGAAAAATTAAATTATTTGAAGAGGAAGTAAAATTCAAGCATTGGTCAAAAAGGGGGACCAGTACTTTTTAAAAGGGAAATGGCCATGCAATTATAAAATGAAAAGGATAAAACGTTACCAAAGCATTCCACAGAAATGTGCATTACTCGCGTGTGGAGCTACATGACGGAAGGCGGAAAAAAAGTATACCTTAGTTTTATCAGACCACTGAGCTGATTAACAGCTCTCCTAGGGCTGGCCCGAAGGATTAGACTTATTTTACGTGGCTAAGATCCAACTGGTTACTTAGCAACGGGAACTACAGCTTATTGTGGAATCCGAACCACATTATAACGAGAAATGAATTTCTATCACCAAAAATAAATTCCTCTAACTCTCTTCAGTACGGTCGGAGTGTTCGAACTCGGGCCTACCGAGTGCTAGGCCACAGCTCTACCGACTCACCCAACGAAGAGCAGGTTGTGTGGAGTAGGAAACAAGGTATCAGAGAAGCTTAGGTTAGCGTCGGAGTTTTGGGTGGGGGCCCTGACTAATAAGTTAGCCTGGAAGTGTGCTAATGTGCATAGAAGAAGTGGGAGATAATTGGTCATTTAACACATGCTATATACGTAATAATCAACTACTTATCAATCTTCTTCTTCTTTCGACCTTATTAGTCCCACTGTATAGCAGGGTCGGCCGCTCAAGTCAACTTTCTCCATCTGTTTCTATTCCTAGCATCTTTTTCCCCTAGTCCCACCTCACCCATATCCCTCCTCACCACATTCATCTATCTGATCCGTTGACACCCCACACTCCTCCTCCCCATCACTGGCATGTTCTTAGCTCTCTTGATTGGTT
The DNA here is from genome assembly GCF_040412425.1 of Macrobrachium rosenbergii. Lineage (NCBI taxonomy): Eukaryota > Metazoa > Arthropoda > Malacostraca > Decapoda > Palaemonidae > Macrobrachium > Macrobrachium rosenbergii. The sequence goes on from NC_089766.1 coordinate 42,271,607, forward strand.
CCAACTCCTCTTTTCTCATTACATGGCCATAGTATCTCAAACTAGCTTCCCTAGCCTTCTCCTTTACATTACATATCCCACACATTCTTCCTATATCTTGACTCTCCCTCCTTTCCAGTAGTGATATTCCAGCAATCCATCTCACCATCTTCATCTTGATTTTTTCCAACAGTCCCCCCTCTTTCCTCTTAGGTGTCCAGGTTTCTGCCCCATATAATAGTGCAGGCCTGATAACTGCCCTATAAATCTTCATTTTGAGCTTTAATGACATTTTCATGTCTAAAAGAACTCCAGTTACTTCTCTCCATTTTCGCCATGTTTCTTTCACTCTCTGTCTCACTGCTTTCTCAGTACCTCCCTCACAGTTCTTCATTGGAGGGGTGGGTAGAGCTCTCGGCTAGCGTGCTGTTGGCCCAGCGTTCGACTCTCCAACTGGCCAATGAAGAATTAGAGGTATTTATTTCTGGTGATAGAAATTCATTTCGTGTCATAATGTGGTTCGGATTCCACAATAAGCTGTAGGTCCCGTTGCTAGGTAACCAGTTGGTTCTTAGCCACGTAAAATAAATCTAATGCTTCGGGCCAGCCCTAGGAGAGCAGTTAATCAGCTCAGTGGTCTGGTTAAACTAAGATATACTTAACTTTTAGTACCTCCCTCTTCTGTTATTATTGATCCCAAATAATTAAACTCATTGTTCTGCTTTAGCACTGTACCATCTTCCACTTGAATGTTTACTTCTTCATGTCCTTTTCTACTACTAGTCATTAGCTCTGTCTTTCCAATGTTCACTTTAAATCCTTTCCTTTCTAGGGCTCCTTTCCATGCTAAAAACCTTTCTTGCAGTTCTTCTTCTGTGCCTGCTATAATGATTAAATCGTCAGCAAACAACAGATCCCACCGTTCATCGTTGTTCCTTAATTCTGATGTCAGTGTGTCTATTATGACGAGTAACAAGAATGGACTCAGAGCTGATTCCCTTATGATAACACCTCCACAGGGAATGTCTCAGTCTCCCCATATTTTGCTTGTACAGTAGTTCTTGCACTCTCATACATCATCTTCACTAACCTTACCAACTTCTCTGGTACTCCTCTCTTTCTCAAACACCAATAGACTACTCTTCTTGTTACCCTGTCATACGCCTTTTCAAGATCCACAAAACACAAGTAAACTTTCCGTTTCTAGATACTTCTGACTTGTCTTACTATAAAACAGTATTCACTGTGCTCTTTCCTTTCATATAAACCCAACTGCTGCTCATGTATATCTATCAGCTTCCCTCTCAACCTCCCCTTCTAATATTCTTGCTAGTATCTGAATACATGCTCCAAAAGCTTTATTCCTCTGTAGTTCCCACAGTTTAACACGTCTCCTTTTTGTTTATACATTTTAATCATCCAACTATTGCTCCAGTCCCTTGGCATTTCCTCTGCATCCCAGATCTTTTCCAACAGTGTGTGCACCCACTCTTTGCCTAGATTTCCCAATGCTTTAATCGTTTCTATCGTTATCT
>NC_089766.1:42278120-42383120 GCF_040412425.1 Macrobrachium rosenbergii
AAATTCAAGATTAAAACTTTACAAGAATGTAGATCATTACATTTGGAAATCTTTTCCGAAAGGCACTTGGACGGTAAATGTATTAGATCCAAATAGGTATTAAATTAAGAAATGGCAACTACTGCACTTGGAGAAACTCCAAGTGCCTTTTGCTGAAGTAATTATACACAGTTAGGAATAGTATTCCCATCATTTAGGAAAATAAAATTATTTTTTATGGTTATATATTAGAATGATATATAATCATTTCTATATATTAGAATGTGATATATAATAAATTTCTATTTTTTATCAACACATATTTATTCAAATCAATAAACCTAACAATCCTCCAAGAAGTGAAAGATTTTCTTTGATTCATGATTACGTTATTGCATGAACTGACCAAGTTTATAGATGCCGCATGTGTAACTTTATACACAATTCTGTGTTAAGGAAGTTTATGTCATTGTAAAGATAATGAATTGTGATTTATTATGTTATGTTAAAAACTTCCCTAAAACCAATATATAAAAAATATGTATCAAGAGTTGAAATTAGCCGTATAGGAAAGTGTTTTGCCCCTTTTTTCTAAATAGGATGAGGGGGTGGAAGGTTAACTCTTTCAGCAATTCAGTTATCATAGGAAAGAAGCAAAAAGGTATAACAGAGTATAGGCTAAATATTTCTGATAAAAAAGACGTCTATTCTCATACATTATTAATGAATGAGTTTAAATTACGACTGACAGGTTGGTTCAGTTTTTTATGAACTGGACAGTGAAATTTACTTTCATTATAGTAACATCATAAAAAGACACCATTGGCCTAGGCCTATACCAAATTGTCTGTATCACATGGAAATATTGTTTTGGATTTTTATTGTATGATTTGGACTTATATCGGCCTACAAATAGCATTGAAGGGTCTAACATTAAAATAAATAAGCCTATACATGAATTATTCATATTCTGATCAGAGAGTCCGAGATGCTTCCCAGGTGAAACAGAGCAGGAAACTGTCACGAAATTGGTGCTAACCTCTCCACACATGCAATTACCTGTCAGTCGGTCGGAAGATATTTAGGCAATACCATAAGTTTATACGTTTTGGTGAGTGGACTGCTCCATCCACAACCAAGTTGCTCATAAGTAAGTTTTAATGGCAGTTTCAATAAACTGACAGAAGAAATGGCAGGTAAACTTGATTGTGAATACATGGTGTAAGGTTGTTGAATTCTATGATATTGAATGGGTGTGTTGAGAGAGAGTAAAAAGAGAGGTGAGAGAAGAAGAAGAGAAAGAAGAGGGGGGGTTAGAAAGGAGAAAGCAGGAGAGACAGATAGTTTATCGCATGTCATTCAGAGTTTTTCCAGGCAGCACCATGTTGGTCAGCTAGTATATATAAGTATGTATGTATGTATGTGTAGTGATGTGTGTGTGTGTGTTTATATATATATTGATAAACACATTATATATATATATATATATATATATATATATATATATATATATATAATATATATATATATATATATATATATATATTATATATATATATATATATATATATATACACATCCTAATCCAACAGTATTCATAATCGAAAAATGTATTCAAGTTAAAACGGTTTCTTCACAAAGTTACACCTCACCTGCAAAAATGTACTTTCTCATCTTTTGGAAAAGCCATTAAGAGATTTAATGTAAATGATAAAATACCATTTTGAATAATACAGGTAACTGCTCTAGTAAAGATTCTGTTGGTTGTGCAAAGTTTGATGTGATGTCTTAAGTAATGTCAACAGTTGATGTGATATATCTGGTGCCTGTCTTACTACATTTTTTGCTCCTCTCGAGCAACGCTGGCTGGGCTTGGGACCATAATCAGCCTGGAAGTCATTTTTCAAAAATAACTTCATTTTTCGCAGAATGTTAGTATATATATATATATATATATATATATATATATATATATATATATATATATATATATATAAGTATATATATATATATGACTAGTTTATCATAGATCAATGTGGAGGTCTATATAATAACAGAGCATAGTCATCTTATTTATTTCAATTCACTCTACCGAGGCAGAGTGAATTGGATATTAAAGGACGTTTAGAAGTCACTATATATATATATATATATATATGGTTGTATGTGTATATATATATATACATATATATATATATATATATATATATATATATATACATTTATATACATGTGTGTGTATGTGAGTGTGTATATTATATATATTTATATATATAATATTATATATATACATATATATATATATATATATATATATATATATATATATATATATATATATATATATATATATATATATATTATATATATATATATATATATATATATATATATTATATATATATATATATATATATATATATATATAAATATATATTGTATATTATATATATATATATATTGTATATTATATATATATATATATATATATATATGTAAAACAGACTTAAAAACAGACCTAATCCTAACCTAACCTCAACTTTGAGGAGAAAATAATAATCGCTCAGCACTAATCCTTTCCCAGGATGTAATTCACGCCCTTTTCGATCTCGCCCTTTTCATCAATTTTACGAAAAGAAGAGGAGGAGGAGGAGGAGGAGGAGGAGGAGGAGGAGGAGGAGGAGGAGGAGGACGCCGATATAGCACAGAAAGGGAGGGGAAAGGGGAATCTCTAGTCGAGTCAACACTTCCCTTCCATGTGTCCCCTGAAGAATGCCACAATTTTTTTTTTCTGGGGAGGGGGCTTAAGGTTTGGGGCGGGGGTGTGGCAGGATGCCATTCTTTCCATATTGCCATTTCTCCAACGAAAAGGCCTGCGCTACTGTTCTTATATCTCTGTCTTTCATTTGTATTTCATTACGTCTTAGCATCTCTCTCTCTCTCTCTCTCTCACACACACACACACACACACACACAGAAAAGAAGACGGTTAAAAAAGATGTGAAACATTTTCCAATTCTAGCAATGATAAATATTACTGTGAAAATAAGCACTTAATATTACCTTCATGAAGCTATCGTTTTTAGCCACCTGGCACAACATAAAGAGAAAGAAAGAATTATCTTATAAACTTTGGTACAAATAGGGATAGAGACCTCAAGATAAGGTTTCAAGCATTAAATGATCCCATTTTCATTTTGTGGAATCCTCTTAATGCTTATGATTCAGTCCAGTGCAAAAGATAATTTGATAATTATTACAATATCGACAATTAACAAACATTTTTGAAATGATGGAACAATTCTGATACCTCCACATTCATTTTAAAATTTTCCTTCACGATTTCATAAGAATGCAATGCAAGAGGGTAACTTCAAAAGGAAATTCCTACTTCGTTTTCGGTCATTTAAATTTAGAAATCTATGGAAAATTTATGCTAGAATTAAAATTAAAGTATTTTTAAAAAAAATCGAAAGTAATCCTTCCAAAAGCTTAAGGTGGGGAGAGAAGTTTAAGAGAAGCTGCAGTGACAATTGTAGGTGAAATCTTCAAACTCTCCTTCCACTACCAAGGGACAATAATAATCCGCTATCATGGTACACAATAATAATAATAATAATAATAATAATAACAATAATAATTAGAAGAAGATGAAGAAGAAGAACTTGGGTAGCTCACTGAGGCTCCACAGTATGGTGCAAGAACTAGTACAACTGACAGAACACTGCAAACAAACTGAAATACGATAGTAAACAAAATACAAAATCATGAATTACATATAATATATCTAAAACACCCTAAAATACATCTTTAAACCCCCCAAAAATATAAGCAAGTGCATTTGCGCTATTTGGTAACCAATGTCAGCCATATTAGATGCTGAAGAGATAAAACTGCATTAGACAGCACATAATATGAATTTCTGTAAAGCAATATAGAGAAAGAGGGGGAAGGAGGGAAGGGAGTTCTTTACTGATGAAGGAATATGGAGGAGATATATTGATGATGTCGGTAAATCATGGCCACAATATGTAATTACAATACTGGAAAATTAAAGAAACTTCATCCTCATCCTAGATTAATATATATCTACAGGACGATTCTCGCCATTCATTCACCAGTGAAGTATCATCGTCATACTATAAAGAAGCATAACAAATTCACTCCTCGTTTAATCTAATCCCTAACTAAAGTCATTACCTGGCCTTCGCTGTCTCCCGCCAGGGGCCATACGCTATCATTTCTTCTATCGATTTTCTCTCTCTCTCTCTCTCTCTCTCTCTCTCTCTACTACACTGACTTTTTAACGTCAAAATTACTTCCCTTAACTTCCTCTCGTCACACATACATTTTACACACACACACACACACACACACACACATTGTTGTTGGTTATATATATATATATATATATATATATATATATATATATATATGGGCAAATGGGTCCTGTGTTTCGATTTCAATGGCAGGTCGGAAAACTTGAGGCCCCTTCTGTTTAAAAGCAAGGGCCACTCTTTTCAACAAGACACAGCAGAAATTACTACCTAATGACTGGTCAACTGTTCTGATCACTGCCATGTTAAAAAGGGTCATGTGAATAGCAGTTTCATATCAAAAGACCTGCAAAGAACTGGAAGGCCATTATAAAAATTATCGAGGGATAATAATGTTCAGAATGCCAACGAAGGTGTAAGGAACGGAATGTGGGCGATAGAGTAAGACAAGACAGAAGGCTGGAAGGAGGAAGAAATGTGGGTTCAGACACTGACAATGAGAAGCTTGACATTAAAGTGAAAAGATGTTTTGGGAATATATGAAGATATGTGGACCAAGAAAAACTTTATGATAGGATCAGAGGTGGGGTAATGCTGGCGTTTTGGAATGCAGGGATAAACGATGGGTTTGAGTGATTAAAAGTGTTTGAGGCGGAGGCAAGGGAAGTGTATTAACACAAAGACGGGAGAGTGACTGGTATGGAGTGAAAGTGGACCTATGACACTGGTGTTTGTGATATTTCTTCCTGAATAATTAAAATCTACAGAGAAGTGATATCAGAAGTCAAAAAGAAAATCAAACGCAGGTGCAAAGTTGCAAGATGAAAAATAGTGTGCGAATGGAGCGTGGAATGGCTGATGTTTGCAGATGATATATTACTGATTGGGGATGAAGAGAAACTTCAAACACCAGTGAAAGATTGAGAGTAAATGTGAGGAAGGTGTGGTTATGAAGGTCAATGGAAGTTTAAAATGAAGTAATGAATGTTAATACTGATGAGAGAAGAAAGGTTTCGCATAGGTATTTGATAGTAAACATAACGGATAATGGAATGAGGGGGGAAGAGATGAGTCGCCGATTAGTGAGAGGAAGGTATAAAGGTGTGAGGAAAAGATTGGAAAGAGATCAGTATCTGCATGGAAGTTTTTCTGTTTCAATAAAAATTACACTCTAACACAAAATTATAACGAGATATTCATTCGACTTCGACGAATTCATGGTCAGCTCTGAGGTTTATCTGAATGAATGTGTACAATCCAAATAATATATTCATCAACTCAACGCACCAACAAATATATACTTATAAAGTATAATAAAAGTGTCAGTGTGTGTGATATATATATATATATATATATATATATATATATATATATATATATATATATATATATATATATATATATATATATATATGCAGTATATATATATATATATATATATATATATATATATATGTTACATATATATATATATATATATATATATATTTCATATATATACTGTATGTGAGATATGTGATGACCTGTCGGTGGCTCGTCGCAGGTGGATTTGAATTGACATTGAATTTGGCTCAGTCAGTTGCAGAGAATTATTTGATCATGAACTGAACACATGGAACAGCATGCACCGGAAATGCCCAGATTCCGGTAGGGTATATGCGTGTGTGTGTGTGCGCGATCTCTCTTGAGTTACTTATGAGGAGCAGTGACTCTCACGGGGAGACTGCTCCGATCTCGAGTAGCGGATATGCGTTTTAGCCTGGTGTAGTGTTTAAAGAAACCGCCAGTATGAAGATACGTTATTTACGGCCATAGAATGTGAGTAGAAACGCACAGTGACATTTATATCTTTTCCAGACTTTAGAAGGAAGACCCCCGGTTGAGATGCTGTGAAACCAAACGATGTCTGCATAATGAAATTGTCCATTTGTGCATTTTTTTTATCTTGAGTATGTACATTAATTTCAGGTTTTAATATAATGATATATTTCTTTCTCCAAGAATTCGAACATCGTCCTGGGAGGGACGAGTGTTTGGAAGTGGTGTATTTTACTCTTACAATACGATGTGACATTGATTGTGGTCTTCATGACCTTATTACTTTGTTTGATGACCATAGTGTCGTCACAGGAACAAATGTAATTGTTATTATTATTATTATTATTATTATTATTATTATTATTATTATTATTATTCCAATGTTTACGAACCTCGTCACTGTTACACTTGATGGCTTGAAATGACACTTCCAGATGATATATAAACTATCTGTTGCTCATAAAGTTCAGTTGTTTACATGATCTTCTCTTCTGTCATGCTGTTGCATCTGAGACAGTTTCGTTTTTCATAACAAAACTCTTCATTTCTTCTTCTCGGAACTTAGAGATTTTATTCCCTCTTGCTGATGTCCCTGTCCCTGTGCACCCACAAACACTCCTGGTGTTCTTGTGACGCCATCGTGAAATATTCCAGTCTCCTCCTCTGCTCTTTCCTCCTCCACGCCCTCAGCCCTGGGCAAAGGCTGAGGCACATGGAGGATGTGGGTGAAAAATGGGCCCCTGGCTCATCTTTCATCCACATCAGCCCATATGCTCTTCTGAAGTTCTTCGTATCAGTTAATTTCCTTATCAGACTTCTTACATTTAAAGCCATATTTTCACGCTGCATTTCTGACTAAACTTGCACACAGTCACACACATATTTATATGTATGTATGTGTGTATATATATATATATATCTATATATATATATATATATATATATATATATATATATATATATATATATATATATATATATATATATATATATATATATATATATATATATCTTCTTCGTCTTTAACGTGCATTTTCCCATTATTATATGGGGTAAGCAATGATGACTTCTTTTGAAGGACTTTGATTTGGCGGTGGGGTAGGCCGTAGCCTCGATCGGCTGCCCTGCCAGACATCGCTTAGACCCCGGTAGCGAATGTGTACATGTTGCAAACCCCCAGCTCCCTTTCTCCCAGCAGCGAGGAGAACTGGGCGAGTGGGTTGACAGTTCGAGACGTGTGAGGTGTCTGTTATGTTTTTGATGGTGTTGGAGTGGCTTTGTTTATGTGTGTATTAATCTGTAACACCCATTTGCTTTCAGCAAACCTATCCGTTGATTACATACGTAATCCCGGGGTGTCTACACGGATAGCAAAGTGTCCACCTCTCTGACCGATTCGACTATGGAATATATATATATATATATATATATATATATATATATATATATATATATATATATATATATATATATATATATGAACTATTGCATCAACCAAATAATGATCCAATATACCTCCAACCATTCCTTATCTTACCATTAGTCCATCAGCTTGCATTTCCATCCAATGTAGAACACCAAATAATCTAGCAAACTCTGGCATCATTTACTCTCTCCCAAGTATACTTAAGAACATTACTCTTGGAAAACCATCTACTTCCAACAATCAGCCCCCTTTCCAATCATAATACCACAAAACTCTCTCGAGACTCATTAACGTCAGGAACTCCACACAACCAATAATTCCATCACTTTCTGTCATCTACCTTTGCATTCGAATCACCTAGCATAACTACCCTCTCACATTCCTCAGTGTCAGTTACAGATTCAGACCATATAAAATGCCCTTTCTCTCTCATTCTTGTCCATTTCCATATAATACAAATTTTCTATTTTAAGTTCTCAGGCCAAACTTAATCATATCTGCACGATCTCTGAACTATGGTAAAACTTTCTATCACCCATCCACATAATCTTACGTAAAGGTAAAAGTGGCAGCCTTTTCCTAGCTATACATTTATCAGCTATCCCAGACACAATCATTCTTTGCCCTTCCCATTACTGCAGGCACCCTGCCCTTTTACCTTTGTGTCACTCAGTGCCACCACATCAGTTTTCTCTCCATAAAAAATCAGCTTCCATGTATTTTTCCTTTTCTGGACCACATCTACACGCAGTAAAAACGACAGAGTTTGCCTTTTATTCCTTCTCTGGTTATTTTTTTAAATATTATCATAGGGTACGGCAATTTTTGAGCACCCTATAGGAGTAAAAAAAAAACATTGTTACCTTTGATTTTAGGAGAAAAGGCTCATCGGATTTCTAGCGGTTTTCCTCTCCCAAAGGGATCCACATGCCTTTACTAGGGACTTTGAGGTTTCAAGATACATTATATCCGTTCTAAATGCCATTGGCGTATATGCATTCACGTATTCTTTATATATATATATATATATATATATATATATATATATATATATATATATATATATATATATATATATATATATATATATATATATATATATATATATATATATATATATATACATACATATACCTCTAACTTCCGGAGCAACAGCTCGAAGAACAATCCAAGGCGGGTCAGGGAAAGGCACTGTCCTTGTGCATTTTATTATAATATGCCGACGTTTCACAACTCCTCATAGTTGCATTTTCTAGGCTGCAAACAGCGAACATGGCAATCAGTAAATTAAAATCAAAATCACAAATCAGAATTACAATTACAATAAAACGTTCACAAGAAAATGACTAAAACCTATCCTAAAAGAACAAGTAAAAGGCTGTAACAACCTTCCCAGAAGGAAGTTAAAAACAAACTACTGCACTCGCATTCAGTGTTGCCAAATGGGTTGCCAGAAAGTCGCAGAAGTAGGTCTCAAAATTCGCCAAATTCCATAAAAAGTAGCTAGATTCGTTTGTGTGTATTTTGTATACTGTACACAGAGAGAGACATATACATATATATATATATATATATATATATATATATATATATATATATATATATATATATATATATATATATATATATATATATATATATATATATATATATATATATATTGTGTGTGTGAGAGAGAGAGAGAGAGAGAGAGAGAGAGAGAGAGAGAGAGAGAGAGAGAGAGAGATTAATTAATAACACTTACCATTAGTTTTCGAGGAAGCAAAAAAATCGAGCTCATCATCATCTTCAAGATTTTCCCCGATGTTGAACTCGATGCAATGGCTGGTGAATGGTCCTCAGATGAGTAAACAGCCATTGTTCCAATAAGCTTCACAACTGATCTAGGCAATTCATAAGAATAGCAACATTTTCCTACTCTTCTTAGGCCTCCTTTTACGGCAAGAATGGCATTAACGGTGTCAGTTTTTAATCTATTTCTAAGTTTCGACTTGACAATATTAAGTTGACTAAATAGCCGCTCTACTTCAGCGTTTGAGTGCGGAAGGAAAGAACGTTAAATGCTAATTCATTCAGTTCCTTATATGGATTAACACCTGAAGCATCTACATATTTATTAACTTCAATCCAAAATTTTTCAGTTGACTTGGTCTCATTCCATTTAGTGATTGTTAAATTTCTCCATTGGTTTTCTATCTTCTCTATATCCCCTGAGCTATAGCCAAATGCCTCAGCTATATTTATAATAGGGTCCTTTACTGTTCGTAAACATTCATTGACTGAAAAGAGGGACATCTTTTTAAGCACTTGAAAATATTCTGGCAATCTATGTCGCAATTCAGAGCAAAGTTTCACAGAAAAAGATATGCAGTCTTTACGGATAGCCTTTATAGCCTCACGTGAAGTCTGGGAATTTCTACACAAATTTTCAAATTCGTAGCCCAGATATGCATTTGGGTCAACATAAGAACTAATATCAGAGGTCAAAGGGTCAACTCTTGCAGTTGGAAGCATTACTCTTCGGCTGGTTGCCATAATCAGATTAGTTAGGTCAAGCAGTAATTTAGTAGGGTCAACATTCTCTCCTTGAAATGATTTAACACAACGTTGAATGTCTTGCAGGACTGGCCGTAAAAACAACAGATAAAAAGTTTATTGATATGGTCATTATACATTTTGTATAACACATCAGCACTATAGCACTTTTCTGATGACCTGGCTATCTGAAAATGTAATTTCAGTTCGTCCCATTGACCCAGAATACGAGTTACAGCTGGTTCCAAAGAAATCCATCTTGTATCACAGACACTGAGGGATTTGAAGAGGAGTTTTTCCATCATTAATGGTTTCATACAGTTTGCATAAAAAGTTGCCTTTTAGAGGAATGGCTAAACCAATTGTAAGTTTCACGCACTAAATGGTCAAGTTCAGTAGGGAGTGTTTCTCCTACAGAATGAGAAACAGCAAGTTGCAACGAATGACAAACGCATCGAATCATAATCAAATTAGGCACTCCTATTTCTTTCTTCAAAAGTTCACACACACCATTGTTCATACCTGTATTTACGCTAGCGTTATCTACACCAATTCCAAGCAAATTTTGGGGCTCAAGTTTAACTTTCTTCAGCAACTTGATGATGGCACTGACAATACTCTCTGCGGTTCCGGACTCTATTTCTACTAAACCTACATACGTGGACACAATCTTATCCAAGTTCTTGCTGAAATATCTTATTGTTACACCAAGTAATTTTACTATTGCTATATCGGTTGACTCATCTATTAGTATGCTATACTTTCCATCATTAATGTCTTCTTTCAAACTATCTAAGAAATATGGGCCTAGAACATTCACAACAATATTCTTACATTTTGTTCTATGTAATTTCAAATTCTTGGCCGGTTTGCTTTTCACAAAATGTTGCTTTAAGAGTTTCAGTTAAATGATCCACTGTGAGAAAAGCAGTATGAGATGCAATGAACATTGATAGTCTTCCCTCAGCCTCACTTGTTGAGCTGTCATGTAAATCACTACTTTTGGGGAAATCAAGTTTTTTCTGCCTCTCACTAGAAAATGGCTCGGCTGCTTTGGTGTGTTTTTTAGCACCAGCATGCTTCCTTATATCACTGAGCTTTGCATTAATTTCACATTTACAATAAACACAGTATGCTTTTGTTTTATCAGTTTCAACTGGTTTCAACCAGTCTTTCATCTCTGGGAATGATTCCCAGCTTTTCCTGTATGCTTGCGAATACGTTGGCGCCATAATAATATCACTTATCAACGGAAATTGTCTCTGCAGCTGACTGAAACTGTACGCTAACTGTGCAAGTATCAAAGTTTTAAGTAACGGTAACGAATAATGAAAGGATACCGTATAATATAATCTGTACAGGAATACTACGGGTATGATGTATTGCGCTATCATGGTGAAATTTAGAGGTATTGGTTGGGTTACACACTGTTGCCAATTGGTCTGTATTTACCTGCCAAACCTCGGGACAAGACACACAAAACATGGGAAAAAAGTGATTTTCGCGGACTTATTTGTAACATACATAAACTCTAGAGCTATTGCATCATTATTGCAATACTTTGACGATCAAAGCTCATGGAAACAGTTCTTAAAGCTGTCGGTCTATGATGTTTTAGCGCCGCTAAATTGGCAACGTTGGTTGGGTGTACCGGGATGGGGTTGGTGTGACGGTTGGGAGGGGCCTCCTGTGTGCAACTAATCGAATTCAAATTTATGATTATTTTTATTTTTATTAAATAATATATATAAGAATAAATTCTATTCTGAAATTCGCTAAAAAATTCGCCAGAGGAGACTAAAATTCGCTAGAAAATCCGCAGTTCGCAATAGCCTTTGAAAAGTCGCTAAACAGGTCAAAAATTCGCCAAATCTAGCTACTTTTTCGCCAAGTTGGCAACACTGCTCGCATTGAGTATTACAAAAAGAGAGAGAGAGAAAATGAATAAATAAATAAACATACAGACAGAGAAGAAACAACTTAACAAGACCATCAGGCAATAAACAGTTGTGTAGGGGATGTGTGGGAGTTTAATGGTGGTACAGTCAATTTGATAATAATAGATTCAAGTATTGTCAAATCAGTTGCTTTTTGTACCTGTCCTATTACTGAAAAATCTTTATTTTCTATGAAAGTTTTACATATCTTCGAGTGATTCCTGATATTAGACTGTTCAGGGCTGGACAATCTGCTTCAGAACCGGGCTGGGCAGCGTTAGGCTGGAATTCCTCAATTTTTTTAATCTTTATAAATTGTTTAATGTTAAATACAGCAGTACCTCAGACTTGGAACTTAAACCATTCCAGATGGGTGGTCGAAATGCGATTTCTTCAAAATATGAAACAAATTTCCCCATAAAAAAATAAAGGGAATGAGGATAATTTGTTCCATTCCACCCAAAAAGTCCTACTTTTAAAATGTTTCTATTATTAATATGTTCAAAAGTTAAATTAAGAATAAAGTAATAAGACAGTACAGTATGTGAAGTTAAATTTCATCAAATTTTGTTTCCGTGTATGAGCTAAAAATGCTGTTTACGAACTGTTTGGCAAAAATGGCGCGTGGCTGACCGGGATTGAGAGAGGAGAGACGGAATCCCCTCGAGGAAACCAAAATGGTCGCAGCAGGCAAAGGTTGGTAACAAAATCCATTTTACTCACATTTTGCAAGGATAATCAAGGGAGTCGATAGTGTGTGTGTGTGTCTGTGTGCGTGTATGTTAGAGAGAGAGAGAGAGAGAGAGAGAGAGAGAGAGAGAGAGAGAGAGAGAGAGAGAGTATTCAGTGTCCAGCAGATGTGAAAAACAATCCCTCACAAGTGTATGATTGTCTACGTGTTTTTTACACTTGGATCTTGAGTGCAAGAAGGAGATTAATTATGCCACAACGCATCAACTAACTGTTGGTAAACAACAGACTTTAAAATATAATCCAATAAAAATGAGGATTTTGCAAACGAGTAATAAGTAAAGAATGCAATTAAGAAAAGGAAAGAGAGATCAAATGACTTCTCACAAGGAAGTCGTTTAAACAAACAACCCAAGCCGAGCAGAAGCTGAACGCGCCAATGTGCTTCATGATGTGGGATGAGTTACTTTTACAGAGCTAAAAAATCGTAAAAAGCAAGTGCCACTCGATTGGTATTTTACCCTAACAAAAAGAAGTGATTCGGGCAAATCGAGTGTAAGTGAAACCAAACGGGCAAACGGTATATAGTGAAAGAGAAAAACCATCTGAGCCTGGTCCCGGTGGGAGAGTTGAGAAGTCAGTGGGGGGAAGCGGACCTCTTTCTCTCACCCAATAACCCGCCACCCTCCCATAATCCCTCTCCCCTCCTGCGTCTCACTCAGCGCAGTCCCGAACGCTTGCTCAAGTAAGACTTTCTTTCGATTTTTTATTGTTACTGTATTGCATTTGATTGTTTTTATATTGTATCATTATGTTAAATTTATTGTGAAATTCCATTTTATTTTTTGATGTCAATTGTTACTGCTTTACGCTCATACAGTGATGTTTTTATTGTATCTTCTTCTGCCCTGAACAACATAAATGCTCCCTCACTCTATCTCAAGTCAGCTGTGAGTCATCGCGGTGGCATATGATTTTGTCCATCTTTTATGTTATATTTTATTGTGAAATGCTTTATTCTTTTATTTATTTTGTTGAATATGTTTATCATTCTGCTTGTGTTTTATGTACATACCTGTAATGGAAAAACATGCGGGTTATTGCCTTTGTTTTCCTTGTAGGACATGGTAGGATGTCGAATACAAGTATAAACAAGGCAGTCGGTTGCATCGAAATATGAGGTATTTATTCGAGAAACAACAAAATTTCATCAAATTTCTGTCGAAAACGGAATGTTCGACATAAGAAACGTTCAGCAAATGAAGTACCATTGTATCATATTTATTGCCAATTATCATTTTATGATTTTATCTCATGTATCTAGATTATATGTATTGTATTGTCTCTACTTTGTATGGCTCTGAGCTGAAATATTATTACGATTATTATGGTTCCGACTTACGCCGAATTTCGACTTGCAACATGCTGTAGGAATGGATCCCCGTCATAACTCAGGGACTGCCTATATATATATATATATATATATATATATATATATATATATATATATATATATATATATATATATATATATATATATATATATATATATATATATATATATATATATATATATATATACATAAGTTAACCGGCCGGGTTCGAGGGCCGTCTTTATATTGATGAAGCATCTGTTTTAAGAACAGAATTTAGCATCTCACCTTTCTTGAGATGTTTCTGGTAGCTGCAGCCTTACCTGGGTCAGCAGATCCCTTCTGTTTCCGTCATAAGATTCTTTCTAGATCTGTCTTTACACAAAGGCCTACTGGAATGAGACAGTGAGGTAGAAAACTAGACTTTATTACCAAATTTAACGAAAATAACTCTGCAAAAATTTCGGTTATGAAATGGAGTGACTCGCATTCCCTATCAAAGAAACACATTACTATGGGGAACCCTGTTACCCAAATAAGCGTCGATATTATTTTACACCAAACCATAATAGACAATGTCCCCCCTTGTCACCAAGCAAAAATAATAAGGTCGTCTCAACCACAATACAAGTCTTGTAGTCTGCAAAAGTAATAACACCACTTCCCGCTCCTTGTCCTTCCAGGACAATGTTCGAGGTTCCTGTAGGATGAGCATTACCTTATATTAGAATCCTAGAATGGTGTATAAAAAATAAACACTTAAAACGGAAGAATGCATAATAAAAACAGAAGGGTTTCACTGCAACGTAAAATGGGTATTCCATATAATGTCTGAAAAAGGTACAAGTGTTAATGAGTTATCTTGCTCACATTCAATGGCCATTAGGAAACCGTTCCTCACAGTGATTGTCTTATTCACAAACGCAGCTCAAAAGAGCGATAAGTAGCCACAAATCGAAGTGAATACCCATTCTATGGTTCCTCTGTAATACTGTATACACAATAGAGAGCGCACGTATGAACACATTCCCTTGATAGCCCCTCCCTTAAAACGTGACCTCACCGTCCAGTTCAGTGTTTGAAGAACCCCGACTACAGATATCACAAGGTTTCCATCAATCTGTCACGTTTCTCCCATGTGCCATATCGTCTTCGTCAGATCCCAAACGCATACGTCAGACATTCCTGGCCACCAGCACCATCGCCTCTACAGCGAAAGTGCCCCGCCAGATCGTCATCTGTCTTTTCCAAAGGTCACCTTCGTGATTGGTACACATACATAATAGATGCATGAAGAGGCTGACGCAAATCTCTGTTTGCATATGCACGTGTACTTGTGTGTGTGTGCATATATTTTTCGTTGTGTAACTATGCTGCATGCATATTAAAAACATGCATATTCATGAACACCCACAATTGCATATTATGTAAAAATGAGTTTTTCATTTACATATGTAAATACATACAAGTGCTTGTTGAAATTGATTTCCACACTTTGACAGAGAGAGAGAGAGAGAGAGAGAGAGAGAGAGAGAGAGAGAGAGAGAGAGAGAGAGAGAGTAAACATTAAGATAATGTTACTCTAAGTTTTATCTGTGTCTCACAAAACTGATGTTTTAAAATTGTTAAAAACAAAACTATGAAAAGGAAATTATCCACCCATGCCAGATATGGTATGAGGTGAACTTCCCCACACACACGCATAACCTCTCTCTCTCTCTCTCTCTAATATTACGAGTCCAATAACAAGGGCCAAACGCGTAAAATGAGGTCATAAGATCCTTTGTTAACATTCCAGCCCGACAGAGAATAAAAGAAGCGATTCTTAATATGGTTTTTCCTTCCCACTTCTGTGACGGCAATGTGGCCTCAATTGCCCACAGGCAAAACCCACGAAGAGCATTCTATGTTCTGAATCCATTTCAGATATTACGCGCTCACCCAGAGGTTCAGGAACATGCAAGAGTTCGTCTCTGTTTTATCATTTCCTCCCTTTTTCTTCACACTTTCTTTAAGGCTCGAAATAGTCGAGAATTATTGATGGCAAAAGGTACGATAACTCTTCCCTTCTCTACGAAAGCTCACTTGGAGGTGATGGAAATTTATGTGCGATATCACATATGGTGAAAGGCTATTATTCGAAGATTGGAAGGGTGTGCAAGAATGCATATATCCAGGAGCTAGCTAAATTTCACTCTCAACGCATAACATGCATACGCACACATTATATATATATATATATATATATATATATATATATATATATATATATATATATATATATATATATATATATATATATATATATAAATATATATATAATATATATATATATCTCTCTCTCTCTCTCTCTCTCTCTCTCTCTCTCTCTCATATATATATATATATATATATATATATATATATATATATATATATATATATATATATATATATATATATATATATATATATATATATATATATATATATTTTCATGATGTTGCCTTGTAATACGTATATCCTCCTATAATTTTGACATATTTACTTTTTTTCATGTGTTATGTTTAATGATAATGGTTGTTGAAGTGTCATATTTAGTTTGGCATCAGATCTCAAAAGAACGAATGATTAAATAACTTGATAGCGTAATATAGAATTAATAATACAATTTTAATAGTAACGTAATTTAGAATAATATCTTTCTTGGTAAAAGCGTAGTATTTGAACATGTGTGTGTGTGTGGCCAGGAAGGGCTTGTTTCATTTCAGTTGTCATCAGTTGAGATAAGAGAGAGCGCTTTGTTTTGGGTTAGTGATGACAGCTTTTGAAAACAAATACCGATTCATCCCATACGGGCTCAAGACGAGTGATTTCATGTTGTTACATGCGTTGTTCGAGTCACGTACGCCATGTTTTGTAAGATTGCGTTCAAAACGTTTTGCTGGGATGACGTAACTTTCCTTCTAGAAGCTTCTCCATTGTATCTCGCACCCAAAACGCTTCAATGACGTCACCTCCCTGCTTCTAGAACTTTTGTATCTCGCACCCAAAATGCTTTAATGACATCATGTAATTGTTTCACGTGTTACTGGAATCCTAAAATTTGTTTCATTCTGATTTCTGAGACCAGTCGATTTGGTTCCCTCTCTCTCTCTCGTTCTTAGAGATTATTTTAACGTAGTGTTTTGTGGTCACGTACTAGCATTAACTTTTGAGATCTGAATTTAGTAAAGTTATTTAGTTTGTAACGGCGCCTGGTGAAAAGTGTGTTTTGTGGTAACGCAACTGCAGCAAGTGATTTACAGAGGTTTTCACAAGTTTGTGTAAGGTAACGTGAATTTTACCTAATAATACCATGGTATGATAAGTTAGGAAATTTTTACCAAGTGAAATCATTATTGATAAATGTTAGGATCTTTGGTGGTTCTATGGGCGGTACGGTAGTTACCTGTTTGTTTATTTGGCTAATCCCCTCCCCTCCCCTCTTATTTTCACAGGATTGTTGACGTCTGTGGTGGCGTGGCGCCAACTTTTAGTCAGGTTCGGGCAGCAGTAGCGAACGGGTTGTTCTCTTGGGGATGAGAACTTTTGAGTACCAGCAGCAGTTCGACTTTGAGGACGTTTCTTGGGCAGCCGGTGTTTGGGCCCAGGCTAGAGCAGCGCACCAACGAAGATGGTTGTTTGTTGGCCGCAGGTGGAGACCCTGTCGGCGGTTTTGGCTCGGGTGCAGTGGCTCCGTGTCCTTGGTATTTGGCGAGACGGCAGCAGGACGTCGTGGTAATACGGCCTGTTGTCGTTAGTTGGTGGACTTCGCTGGAGATGGCTTTTTTTTTTTTTTGTATCGACTGCTGCTGGTACTTCTTTTTTTGATATAGAAGTAATATTGCTTTATTTTTGTGTTTCGTGGCCCGGACCTGGCTCATTTTGTTATGGCTTTCTTTGTTTATTTAAGATTTTTATTAAGTTTAATATTAATAAATCTAATTTTTATAACAATTTCCTGTATTTTTGTTATTCCTCCTTCTTTGTGTGTGCGAGCTGTCGATTAGCCAGAGCAGCCCCAATAGTTTTTCCATCTATAAAGATCCTGTGTTTTTTTTTTCTTACGGGCCGAGGCACTCGGTTCGTAACAATAAATCTTTTGTGTATTTTTCTATTTACAATCTCTTTATATTTTCACATTTTTTATGTTTGTGATGTAACATTTATTTACGTAACATTTTAAATATTTCTTGGTAATTTAACATTGCATACTTGATTTGATACCATGCAAAGATTTTCTTTTTAAATCTTGAGTAATTCTTCATAGTTTAAATTTTGCTTGATTAATTTAAATTCTGATAACGTTCTTGTGAATTAGTTTTGTTTCATAATTTAATTCAAGAATTAATTGAGTGTCGTGTTATTTTCAAGTAATAATAAATTTTTCAGATTGTGAATTCTAATTAATTGTGAATTCTAATTATAAACTTTGAATTTAAAAAATAAAATTTGTATTTAACATTTTTAGAAAAACAGTGTTTCATTTACTGATCACCAGTGAATAGGATTGTGTGTGCATAAGGCAAAGTGATAAACATGTTTTGTTTTTTTAGTTTTGCTAAAGTGAATTAAGACCAGGGAAACAGTTAGAGTTTTTTGATGGAGTGATGCCCTTCTACTCTAGAATATTTCTAGTTTAATTTTTGATACCTCACACATATTCTGATAGACTTAGTTTGATTTTTCAAGTGATTGATAAATAAGTTTTTTCTTAAGGGATCACTGTTACCTTTATAGTACTCGGTCGTAATAATTAATGTTATGAGAGTTCAGGTATCTGGCTGAAGTGAGGTATATTTTTGAATCTTGAGATTAGTTGTGTAATAACCAGGTACTTGATACGCATCGTGACAATATATATAATCAGTATTGTAGCTTACTGATTGTATATGAATCACGGTGATGTGATAAAAAGTATATATATATATATATATATATATATATATATATATATATATATATATATATATATATATATATATATATATATATATATATATATATATATATATATATATATATATATATATATATATATATATATATATATATACATACATACACATACATACATACATACATACATACATACACACACATACATACATATATACATACATACATATATATCACATATGCACACTTAACTTTTTCTACCCACAATATTAAGCAAAATAAGAAAAGACTAAATATCGAATTCACTGTACATTGGGATAACTTACACCCAAGAGGATTTGTAACTGATAAGCTCACCTGCCCCGGCTGGGAATCGGTAGATGCACTTATTATAATTCACCCTGGGTGTATGCCATCCTAAGGTATAGTTAATTCGACATTAAGTGATATTTGTGGTTTATTAAGAGGTATTACTCATACTTCAGGAGTATGTGTGGGCATTGGAGTTTGTAATACTTGTTATTCCTGGACTTAATCCCTTTCGAGATTGCCTTTGTATGATTCATAGCTCTTTTGACTATACTGGGACTCGCCATTACAAACCTTCTCCTGTACTGAAGGGCACCATCAGTAGGTTTGAGGTTGTTTCAATCCCGCCCTTAATATTTTAGATTATTTAAATGTCCAGCTTCACTTTCACAGATTAATCTTGTAGGGGCGAGGTCCTTTGCCTTGGAAATAACAGGCTCAGTCTGCAACAACAGTAGCAAACATTGACCATCCATCGCCAGTTGCCAACTGCAGTCCATATGTAACTCTCAGGTGATAAACAGAAACCTCCTTCAATTTTCTCTGAGGAAGGACAAAAGAGAAACTTGCTGCTGGAAGAGTCTCTCGTTTGACGGCGTTTGGAGAAAAATCAAAATAATGGTACTTAACCTACATTTCTTGAAAACAAAACAAAAAGTCACTTAACTGCGATGCCCCTTTTTCTCCTATACGGAAAATAGAATCCTTTAACTTTCTTCTTCTTCTTCCATGGACAGACTTTATGGAAGGGAAGGCGAGGTGGTTCCCTTTCCTTTTTTCTTCCCGAGATTTTATGGCCAAACTTTCAATGAACCCAATGAATATCTTAACCGTTAAAGGATTTCAATTATTTTAGGAAATTATTTTATGATTTAGTGAGTGATATAGCCTTTCGTTGGCGATTTTAACGGCCTATTCTCCAAAGGCCACCGTCCCCTCCCCCTTGGGTAAGAGAGAGAGAGAGAGAGACAGAGAGAGAGAGAGAGCTAGCAAACGCTTTCCATTAAACCATGTAATGAACAGAAGTAGGCCTAATCCACAGACCTTAGGGTGATGCTGTACTTTGCTTATGGGAATGATTCTTAAAAATGTCAAAAGGAACGTGATATATCTGTTGCTGATTTTAATTTAAGCTTTTGCAGTGGATATGAAACTTAACAGGAGAGAGAGAGAGAGAGAGAGAGAGAGAGAGAGAGATTGGAGGGCTTGTTGGAGAAAGAGAGAGAGAGAGAGAGAGAGAGAGAGAGAGAGAGAGAGAACCTGAACACTTATGTCCTGAAGTAGTGTCATAATCTGGTGTTAGTTATTGAAGACGTCATGTCACTTGGACGTCGAGATTCCGACACGAGAAAAGTGGCTTCACAAACGGCGTTGAAACTACTGTACTCGCTTTTCACCAGAGCTCCCCCTCCCTCCCCCACCCGCCTCCTTGGTCCCCGCCCCCAAGCCCCTTGCGTTCTTTTAATCATTAGAATGACATGAAAAGTATGATATTTTACAAGGTTTCCGAGTTTTTTTTTTCTTTTTGAATTGCTCTTTCACTCTTCTCAATTTTTGCATTCCCCCCCTCAAAACGGAGCTTCGTCCCTCTCTCAGTGTTCTTACTTTAGTCAAGAATCAGTTAACACAAACAACAGTAACAGTAGTATTACATCCACCCCGACCAGAAATGGTGCCGGTGAAACGAACAAAATAGTCTGGGAAATTAGAGAAATACTGCTATTTCTTCTTGTGCTTCACAATACTTCCTTACCTTAAGAATTTCATCCCATCGTAGGCTTTCTAAACCCACTTGCTTTCATATTAAGCGTTTTGTTGATCAAACATCGTATTGCAACAAGGTTGAAGATCATGTTCAGCATTAAACAGTTTTGCATAGTAGTTTCTGAGAGATGGTCTAGAGAAGAATTCAAGCATTATAGAGAAGAGATTATATCGACAAAGAATGAAAGCGAACTAGCGGGCAGCACGGGACAGGGCTCCCAGCCGATCAACCCACTGGTTTTTGTGAGGTTACACGAAGTCTGAGGCGCCGTTACATAGACAAAGCCTCACCCCCTAGAAGACTCATCGGAATCACCTGATTGCCGGTCATTTACTTCTGTGGAGACTGTAAGTGTAAGCAGCTGATCGTGAACCTTTCATCTGAATAAATTTTATTGTAATTCGTTAATTGTTACAGTGTAATCATGTTTGTGATGTTAAAAAAGGAGCGTCCAGAAGGCTTGTCAGTATTGCAAAGCCAGAATGGTTGCCATAGCATGAAAGCTTCAACACCGGTGTTGCCAACACGTTGTGTACATTTTGGTAACCTAAAGGAATGTGAACATGAGCAGGCAGGTGCCTCTCTTGAAGCCGATGACAACGTTGATGACCTTCGATAGTGATGTAGAAACTGGAAATACCCTGGAATTAAGTGAACTGGATTCAAGAACCATAATAGAGGCGTTGGTATGGCGTCTAGGCCTAGTTCTGATGTTTTGGAGCAGCGGCCTCGTGTTGGAGGTAACTTGGAAAGAACTGGGACTGGGTAAGAAGCACTTAATGGTGATCCCAAACAAGAACAACAACAACAACAACAACAACAACGAGTGGAAGTGATGACAGCAGCCAGGACAAGATAATGAGACGGGAGCTGTTGACAACCGCCACTTTCCCAGCCGTTGGTGAGTGTGCACTTTCAGTATTTATTTTCCCAAGCGCTTTTGTCATTGTCTTCTATGACTGCGTATTTTAGCCTTTTTTCGTTTTTCTTGTTATTGATATCCAAAACACAGAAATATTCAACAACTGTAATAGTGTAGGACCACAAAAATGGCGGAAACAGAAACGATTTAAAATGTATTTTCTGATGATTACTTTGACTTTTTTTCGTATGTCAGTAATAGTTCCATGCTTTTATCCTAATTATATGGGACTATAGCACGTCAAAAACGAAACATCGAACTCCTTTATTATTCTGGAATATATTCCGGTGATGCTAGGCAGCAAATTTAACCGTTGTTTGAACTCGGTTTTAAATGCAAGCAGCCTAGCCAGGTAGCCTCAATAACAGTTCTGAAACTGTCTATAACCGCCATTCATCCATAGTCTAGTTTTAGTGTGCATGCCCAGATAGTTTAGAGTTGCTTTCTGATGAAATAAAAACCACAAGGGAGTTGGAGATTTGAAGCACTTCAAAACTCTGGAAGCTTCTCAGTAAAATTTATTTGAGTGGGGTTGGGCCTATCGGCGTATTAACCCGGTATGCATCCACCTACTTCTCGGGACGCCGTGTTAGCACTAGCCCCTCGGTGGTCAGAGTATTATATAGACCCATTTCTATATTGTGCGGTCGACAAATTATACTAATAAACGATATCTTCGTGTGCCCGTCTACTGTACTTAGCATGAATTTACCCTGGACTTGGACGAAGTTGGATACATATAGGGTAGGTTTGGAAGGAACGATGAATGTTCGGCTGTGATGTTTACAAATAAGTTATTTTAGCTTCGTAAAAGCTTTCACGTCCTAACTAGTAGTTCATAGTAGGAAGAACTGATAAGGTTTCATATGCCAATGATAATGCGGGGTGTAGCTAAGACGCGATTTCTGGTTGGTTACTAATTATGCAAATGATCTAAATAGGTTAAAGATTTGAATTTTGTCTCTGTTGTAATTTTAACAAAGGGGCAAAGTAACATTACTTTGCAAGAGTGAGACGGGATAAGGAATAATACAGCGATTTGTCCTCTGAATGACCAAGTAAAATCTTTTAGAATATTCTTGGATCGAGTCTTGGAGAGAAACAAAATCAAGTTTTTCATACGCATGTGGAAAGCTTTACCCCGTACTGAGAAGCTTAATTGAATTTTATGGTGTGGGTTACTTCAGTATTCGCGAGAGAATGAGAAAATTGTCTCTGTGAATAATTTATTTTTTTATCAACATATTCCATAGCTGAAAGCGTACTATTTATCTCGCTTTCCTACATGTGCCACCTGTTATTTTTGTACGTTTCCCGATTTGCTTTTTGTGGCATTTCAGGGTAAATATAATTTTATACCTGAAGGCGTTATCCAACTATTATGAAACTGCAGTATCAGAAAAACGAACACGTTACAAACCCCCTAATTCACACACACACACACACACACATATATACATATATATATATATATATATATATATATATATATATATATATATATATATATATATATATATTACATATAATACACATGTATATATTAATATATATACATATATATTAATATAAATGCTGAAAAAATAACTAAATAACTAAGTAAAAATTAAAATTAAAATTTTAAAATCAAAGGTGAGAAATTATAATAATTAAATGGAAAAAATAAAAATAGAAATATTAAAAATAAATGTAAAATAAAATTTAAAAACTATGAAATAAAAATATTTCTATCAGGAAATGCCACCGAGATTTGAAGGCCTGGTCACTGTTCCATCCAAAAGCAAGGCACTTCAATGGGTCATTAACTAGGAACGTTGATATATAATTCCCTTTCAGAGTTAGTTACTTCTAGGATAAAGATATCGCGATACTGATAGGTCATTTGTTGCTTAATATTTAATATTTGAATGAAAAGTCAGCGTGAATGAGAGACAAAATTATCATGAAGGCAAGTGTGACAAAACTGGCCCATAGATCGATGAAGGGAGATGAGAGGATTTCAGTTATAAGTTCAGAATTAAACCCGACAGGAAAGTAAACAGCAGAGTCGATGTCATCTTTGTACCACTTGGTAGCTGGTAGGAGAATGTCGTCATCGTGCCTTACCCTGAAGGGCGGAGGTTCGACTCTTGGTCAGGGGAGGAACACTGCATCTTTTATCATTCGCGTTGGGTGTCAGTTGTTCTTGAGGTGAAGATGTGGGTGAAAAATGGGCCCCTGGCTCATCTTTCATCCGCATCAGCCCATATGCTCTTCTCACGTCCTTCTTTTCAGTTCATTTCCTTATAAGACTCCATACATTTACAACCACATTTTCACGTCTTCATTTCTAACCTAAACTCACATACACACACACATACGCACACGCACACATATATGTATGTATGTATGTATATATATATATATATATATATATATATATATATATATATATATATATATATATATATATATATATATATATTATATATATATACTGTATATATATGTGTGTGCGTGTAGGTAAATATATGCGTGCATTTGACTGTGTAACTATACTGCATGCACATTAAATACATATGCATTTATGCAATCATGCACACCAACAATTCATATAATGTACAAATATGTTTTTAAATACACGTAAACACAGAATTTCGTGTTGAAATCGATTTTCATAATTTGAGATTGAGAGAGAGAGAGAGAGAGAGAGAGAGAGAGAGAGAGAGAGAGAGAGAGAGAATAAATATGGAAGTAATATTACTATTAGTATCGTTTTCTGTCTTTGTCTCACAAAACTGATTGTTTAAAAACTGTTAAGAACTTAAATATGAAACAGAGGAAATACGTCGATCTGTGCTCCATATGATGTTTATTTTGATCTCTCTCTCTCTCTCTCTCTCTCTCTCTCTCTCTCTCTCTCTCTCTCTCTCTCTCTCTCTCTAATATTAGAGTTCATTATGAATGACCAAACGCGTGAAATGAGGTCATGTGATCCTTAGTTAACATTTCGGCCCGACGAGAGAGCAAAATGAGCGGTTCTTAATATAGTTTTTCCTTCACACTTCTTCTGTGACAGCAATGTGGCCTCAGTTGCCCACAGGGAAAAACCACGAAGAGCATTTTATGATCTGAATCCATTTCCGATATTACACGCTCACCCAGAGGTGCAGGAACATGCAAGAGTTCATCTCAATTTTATCATTTCCTCCCTTTTTTTACACTTTCTTTACGGCTCGAAATAATCCCGAATTGATGATGGCAACAAGGTACGATAACTCTTCCCTTCTCTGCGAAAGCCACCACAAACCTTCTCTTGTACTGAAGGGCACCATCAATTACTAAGTCTGAGGTTATTTCAGTCCTGCCCTTCATGTTTTAGATTCTTTAACTGTCCAGCTTCACTTTCACAGATTAAATCTTGTAGGGGCGAGGTCCTTTGCCTTAGAAATAAAAGGCTCAGTTTATAACAATAGCAAACATTGATCATTGCCAGCTGTCAATTGCAGTCCATATGTAACTCTCAGGTGATAAACAGCGACATTCTTCCATTTTCCCTGAGGAAAGACAAAAGAGGAACTTGCTGCTGGAAGAGTCTCTCATTTGACGGCATTTGGAGGAGAATTAAACAAAACTTCACTAAATTTCTTGAAAATAAATCAAAGTCACTTACTTGCGGTGCCATTCTCCCCCCATACGGAAAGTAGAATCCTTTAAGATTCTTCTTCTTTCATGGACAGACTTTATGGAAGGGAACCTTACAGACCTTACAGTTCGTTCGGGTTGCCCCAGGTCCTTCAGTGTGAGGCACCTCTGATGTCTACCAGAGAATTGCTAATGTATCTTCCGGTATATTTTGCATCTTCCAATCTTGATGGTCTGGATGCAGCGTAGATAGGCTATTTGTCGAGCTTATTCTTAAACACACCAACACTCACTCCCGTTATGTTCCTCAGATGAGCTGGTAACGCACTGAATAGACGCTGCATTATTGATGCTGGTGCGTGGTGGATTAATGTCCTGTGTGCTTTTCTTAGTTTTCCCGGTATAGTTTTGGGCACTATTGATCTACCTCTGTTTGCTCTTTCTGATATTTTTAGCTCCATGGTGTTTTCGGTAATTCCTTCTATCTGTTTCCATGCCTGTATTTTCATGTAGCATTCTCTTCTCCTTTCAAGACTATAATTTTCAGAATTGTAGTCTTTCCCAGTAGTCAAGGTCCTTAACTTCTTCTATTCTGGCTGTAAAGGACCTGTGTACTCTCTCTATTTGTGCAATATCCTTTTGGTAGTGTGGGTACCATATCATATTGCAATATTCAAGTGGACTATGTAAATACGTTTTATAAAGCATAATCATGTGTTTGGCTTTTCTTGTTTTGAAGTGCCGGAACAACATTCCCATCTTTGCATTGCATTTTGCCAATAGTATTGCTATTTGATCATTGCATTGCATATTCCTATTCAACGTCACACCAAGGTCTTTAACTGCTTCCTTATTTGTGATTGTCTCGTTATTAGGTCCCTTATATGCATCTAGCATTCCTTCTTTATCACCATAATTTATTGATTCACATTTATCAGAGTTGAATAACATCCTATTTACCTCTGCCCATTCATATATTTTGTTTAGGTCTCTTTGTAGCGAGTTCCTATCTTCAAAACAAGTGATTTCTCTACTTATTCTTGCGTCATTGGGGAAACTTCTCACTACCGAGTCCTTAACATTACTGTCTATGACTGCAATCATAATAACAAACAGCAATGCCGCTAACACCGTACCTTGTGGCACACCGGATATTACCTTAGCTTCATCCGATTTCTCATTGTTTGCTATTACTATCTGTTTTCTGTTTTGTAAAAATTATTTTATCCATCTTCCTACTTTCTCCACAATATTATGTTTTCTAATTTTTTTCGCTAATATGGTCTACCTTGTCAAAAGCTTTTGCAAAGTCTAGGTAAAACACATTGGTATCTTTTTCGTGTATCATACTTTTATATATGTTTTCATGGTGGACTAACAGTTGGGTTTGTGTACTTTTTCCGGGTACAAAACCGTCTTTTCCTATATTAAACAAACTATTTTTCATTAAATGTTTCATTATATTTTTCTTCATTACCCTTTCATACACTTTCATAATATGTGATGTTAGACTCACAGGCCTGTTTACTTGCCTCTAGTCTTGATCCACTTTTGAAAATAGGGGTAATATATGCTAATTTATGTTCGTCATAGATCTTGCCTGTATCTACACTTTGTCTTAATAATATTGCGAGCGGCTTTGTGATTAGAAGTCATTACTTGCTTATCCTTTTCTCTTCCTGAGATTTTATGGCCAAACTTTCAATGAACCCAATGAATATCTTAACTGTTATAGGATTTCAATTTTTTTAGGATATTATTTTCTGATTTAGTGAGTAATATATTCTTTCGTTGGCGATTTTAATGGCCTATTATCCAAAGTACCCCCCACCCTAGATAATAGAGAGAGAGAGAGAGAGAGAGAGAGAGAGAGAGAGAGAGAGAGAGAGAGAGAGAGAGAGAGAGAGAGGGAAGAGTTGATGTTAGGGAGGAGAAAGAGAGAGAGGGAGGAGAAAGAGAGAGAAAGGGTGGGGGAGTTGAAATGGTGCCGGTGAAACGAACAAAAGTCTGGGTAATTAGAAAAATATTGTCAATTCTGTTTGTGCTTCACAATACTTTTAAAACTGGCGACGGGTCCACTGTCAGGGAGGCCTAGAGGTTCCCACTTGTGACAAATGCATTGACTTTCATATCCCACGCTGCGTTGATCAGATGTCATGTTGGAACAAGGTTGAAGATCGTGTTCATTATACAACGATTTTTCATAGTAGTTTCTGAGAGGTGGTCAAAGAAAAGAATTCAAGCATTATAGAGAAGAAATTATATCGACAAGGAATGACAGCGAACTACGGGCAGCACGGGACAGGGCTCCCAGCCAATCAGAGCTCTAATTTTTGTGGGGTTACACGAAGTCTGAGGCGCCGTTGCATAGGGAAACCTCAAACCCCAAAAACTGAACCATCCTGACTTGAGGACCGTGATCGGAATCGCCTGATTATCGGTCATTAGTTCTGCGTCGGCTGTACAAGTGTAAGCAACTGACCGTGAGACTCTCGTATTGATAAATTGTATTATAATTTGTTAATTGCTGCGGTGTAATTGTGTTTGTGATGTTAAAAAAGGAGCGTCAGGAAAACTTGGCAATATTGCAAAGCCAGAATGGTTGCCATAGCATGAAAGCTTCAACACCGGTGTTACCAACACGTTTGTATTTCGGTAACCTGAAGGAATGTGTAATGAGCAGGCAGGTGCCTCTCCTGGAACCGATGTCAGCGTTGATGAACTTCAGTCGTGACGAAGAAACTGGAGATATACTGGAATTAAGTGAACTGGATTTAAGAACCATAATATAGGAGTTGGTATGGGGTCTAGGCCAAGTTCCGTTGTTTTGGAGTCGAGGCCTCGTGTTGGAGGTAACTTGTTAAGAACTGGGACTGGGTAAGAAGCACTTAATGGTGATCCCACAACAACAACAACAAGTGGAAGTGATGACAGCAGCCAGGCTAAGATAACGGGATAGGAACTGTTGACAACCGCCACTTTCCCAGCCATTGGTGAGTGTTCACTTTCAGTACTTATTTTACCAAGCGCATTTTTCATTGTCTTCTATGACTGCGTATTTTAGCCTTTTCCTGGTAAATTTTTACAACAGTTCCAACTCCATTTTCCTAAAGTAATTATGTATTTTCAT
Source organism: Macrobrachium rosenbergii (assembly GCF_040412425.1). Lineage (NCBI taxonomy): Eukaryota > Metazoa > Arthropoda > Malacostraca > Decapoda > Palaemonidae > Macrobrachium > Macrobrachium rosenbergii. The sequence continues at coordinate 42,306,826 of NC_089766.1, forward strand.
GTATGTTTTAATGTGCTCTGAATGGTCATGATAGTAATACACCGGGGAAATGAGTTGTTTTTGAGTTACCAACCTATACACCCCTACTACATCCAACAAGGCTGGGGACCCTTTGGGAATGCAGGGTTTTGGGTGGGGTAAATCACCATCAACACAAAACAGCATTTGAAATAATGAATAAAATGAGGTAAATCACAGCAAGCCATAGTCAGGCAACGTAGGCTAGTGTAATGTAGCCTAACATCCCTTAACCCTAAGGGGGTGGTGGAACGGTTTTCTTCAGTAGACAACAGGTTTCATTATTTGTTTTATTTTTTTTTTTTTCAAAACTTTACACTTCCATGACTGCGTTCATATTTTAGTCAGGCTGAGAAGGAGAATCGAGCAGGTTCTCGAAAGCTCTTGTTTGTATATATATTTCTAATATATATTTATATTGATACTACAGTGGATTTCTTCGACAATAATAATAATAATAAACAAATGATTAAATAACTAAGTGAATAAGTAAATAAATAAATCTAGTCAGAAAAAAAATGTTTAGGTCAATCATAAAACTTTAATATAAGTAAAGGTAGTGATTCTCTAAGCAAAATGTAAGTAAAAGCCTTATAATGATTAATGGGGAAAATCTTGTTGACCCTGACATAAGGCCAGACCAAAATTGTCTTGACCTCGAAATTTAGTCAGAATTATTGATGAATAGCATGACATGAAAAAGACTCTCTCTCTCTCTCTCTCTCTCTCTCTCTCTCTCTCTCTCTCTCTCTCTCTCTCTCTCTCTCTCTCTCTCTCATAATCCGGGAAAGCTAATCAATCTTCCATGCAGTAAGATTCTTCAAACAGGTTATTTCGTTACAGCTACAAGAAGTATTAAGGGAGAGAGAGAGAGACTACCTCGATGCATAAACTTGAGGATGAAAAGTATTTTTGTGTGAGAGAAGAAATTTAAAAATCATTAGAAAGGTCACATATTTCACATTTTTAAAATCATCCTCAAAATTTAATAAAACGTCATAAATTTAATAAAAATATGTCCGCCAATCACTCTAATATACAAAATTCTGCCCAAATCGATTGTACCCGAAATAAAGGCTCATTGCAAAACAAAAAGGATACAAATCACCCTGAATGATGTGACTCGTTCAGTGCCTCTGATTTTGAAGAGAATTTAATGTTACTTTTGTGCAATTTCAATGTTTATTTTAATCACTCGCTTCCCTGATGGCTGCTGTTGTCCATCAAATAGTTTTAGAGATATGGTATTTGTTGCTGTCATTTTCCCAAACGGAACGTATGAAGGGAGGCTAGTGGGTAATTTTTATTACCGTTCCTCTCTCTCTCTCTCTCTCTCTCTCTCTCTCTCTCTCTCTCTCTCTCTCTCTCTCTCTCTCTCTCAACACAACACTTCCTTTCAGGAGGGTGTTGAGTGGAACGCGTGAAATTTATATGAAGCGCTTGACTTAATTTTAGGTGTCTCATCTGAAAAACAAGATATTCGCCTCCTGAGCAACTAACCCATTTGCCCTGAAGTGGTGATTCCTGAGAAAAGACGGTTCATCATAACTGTTACATTCATTTCTTAACAGTTGAACTGTGGATGAATCTCCCGGACAGAAAACTTCCACAATATGAGATGCTTCTTTCAGCTACACAGGTTGCTCATCAGCAGTACGTCAACCTTCATCTCTTATGTTCAGGCTCTATCTTTATCTTTGTACTTTCTACATGAACGATTCATCTTAAAACACATTGATCCATCCTTTCACCTACACTAACACTTTTAACACTTCAAAGTGACAGTACATTTCTAGCCCTTTCAGTTCTTCACACTTATATACTAAGCAAATAAAATATGTAAAGCTTCCACCTTTTTCTTTCATTTGCATTTAACATTGACACTTCACTTCCATGAAGAGTTGGTTCAGCAGACGTCCCAGCCACAGCTTCCATAGACACTGCAAGCATCCTCCCAGTTTCAGCACAGATCCTATTAGCGTCCTTGCTTCAGCTATTCTGCAACTTGTCTCTTCTCTCATCCTGCCTGCATACGAAGTATTTATTCGCAGATACATACTACTCTACTGCCTCAAGTCTCATTGCTTCCAGTTCCTGATTCCCATTTTTTCATATTCTTACTCTCGCATTCCATTTATCTTAATATGATAATGAATGATTAAATGAACAAATATATGTATATGTATATATATATATATATATATATATATATATATATATATATATATATATATATATATATATATATATATATATATATATATATATATATATATATATATAATATATATATATATATATTTCAGAAAAATATGGCTGCTACAAGTTTTAAAGGACACATATATGCATTTCATAGCTTCAATGCTTTAAGATGTGATGAAAGAATTTATGGAGTCAGATGGAAGTAGGTCGAGAGACTCGAGGTAAAATCTTTGTGTTCAGCAAATAGTTTGATTCCTCAGCAAATTTGCGGTCAGGTGATCTTCCGAAGTGTTATGTATATTCGTGAGTACGTACGTTAATTTGATCTAGATTACGCCAAAATCTGCCCTAAAAGTGAGTTTGATCGTTCATTAACGTGATAGAACTGCAGTTGTCTAGACGTAGCTTTGGAGAGGATCCAGGATTTGAATCGGCAGATAAGGTAGAGTTTGAAATCTCTGTTTTTATGGGAGGAAATTGAACTTGTGATTTTTTACTATGATTTTCTAATCATTATGAACTTTTGAACTGGTGTGGGAGATTTAATATGAATATTCATACCTCTTTCATATTATTGTTTTGTCATGTTACGTTTGCCATATCTTGGCTATGCATTTTACACTTTCCATTATTGTGTTTTGCATTTCATATATTTTTGGGAGTTTTCTATCATGTTTAATTCTTCCGACAGATGTCTGTGGACAGATGTCGGTGGACAGAGTGGATAGTGTGGACTGGTTCGAATAACATGTGGTAGACTGTTTTTTTGACATGACTAATTATTGATTTGGGGAGTATGTGTGAGTTTGGATATTTTCAGGCTATTAGCCATAGTGAGACTTCGTTAATCAGAAGTGTTTTACAGTTCAGAGTTTAGTTATCTAACTCGATATTTCATTTATTATGCATTTTAATCTTTGCTTTGTTTTATTCATTTCTTGTTGGGTTATTTGAATAATAAACTTATTTTTGTAGAAACTATTGCGTTTCTTTAAATGGTCCATTTAATTGATTTGGTGAGAATGAGTGAGATTCGGGTGGGTGAACTTCGGAAAACTATGAGAGAGAGAGAGAGAGGTGATACACGAGAGAGAGAGAGAGAGAGAGGCGATACACAGAGAGAGAGAGAGAGGTGATACACGGTGAGAGAGAGAGAGAGAGAGAGAGAGAGAGAAAAAGAGGAGAAAAATAGATGTAAGTGTTGTCGTGAGCGAACGTTCATACGCCTCCGTTTCATGAATAAGATCGTTGGAGCACGTTACGTACACTTTCAAAAAGTGTTAATTCTGTCCTCGTTACAGAATTAAATGTTGGCAGCGTGTGACGGAATGAAATGGCAGCCGTGTCTGAATGAAATGGCGGCAGCGGGTGTCTTTTGATTTTAAATGGTGGCAGCATGATTTTAATGTCTTTAATGATGGCGAAAGAGGAGATTGCTAATAGACTAATTGGTAACGTTGATGCCCAAGGCATAGGCGACTTCACCTAAGAGCTAAGGCGACGGGTCAGTGTTGAATGACTGAGTGGGTCGTGATTACGTGTGAAATACGGGGAAATTTTTTTTTTCCGTTTCTATTCGAGTACTGGGAGTGGGGATTTGTGAAATAGATCTGGATGATCTCTAGAGCAATTTTGGGGTTAACAAAATACCCAAATAAGTGTGAATAGTGGCGATTGTGAGTTAATTACGCAAAGTGATGATTCAACTAGAAACGCGCTGGGTGTTTTTTTTTTTTGCTTCGCCGTCGAGTTGGTGACGTCACAGGCTGCACACAGCTCTGTTTTCAGTTAGCATAGGTACTTCGTTTTCTGTTTCAAAATTGGTAAGTACCCCATTCTCGTAAGTTGCGCAGAACGCCGTTTTCTGTTCTTCTTTTAGAGGGGGTGACTTGTGCCTTTCTCTAGTGTTCTTTTTGGTTTCTCTTTTTATGTTGTTACGCTCAGGGCGTGTGATTACTCACAAAATGCCGGACGATGCAGCAAGCACATCCCAATCAATTGTGGTGCATAAAGTGACGAACGTTTGTGCGGGAATTAATAATTTTAAAGGGTTAGTTGATGGGAAGCCAACCCAAAATATAGAAACTTTCATTGAGTCAGTGAACAATTATCTGAATTCCAAGAAAATTACGAATGGCGCTGAAGCTTTAACAGAGGCTAAATCATTTCTGGATTTAGATAAAGGAGATATTGGGAAACGAGCACGCAGTTTCGGGTTCAGAAGGTGTAAAACTTGGAATGAACTGCAGAAATTTCTACGAGCTACTTATGGCGGAGTTCAACGTGAATGCGCAGTTCGGAATTTGCGAGAGTTTCTCAAAATAAAGAAGGGCAATGATTCACTAGTCACATACAGTGCGAATTTATTTGATGCAGTAGTTGAGTTAAAGAAATCTATAACAGGTTCTCCATGGGTAACTGGAAATAATATCTCCTTAGATAATTTTGAAAGATTGTTACACTTTGCTTGCCTTTTTAACGTTGGTCCCAGATGTAATTGTAGATAGTTTTGATAAGAGAATTGATCAGGATACAGACGAATCCTTTTTGTTTGCACAGATTAACAAAAATCTAGCAAAATGCCCGACACTGGACAGTAGTTTTGTACAGGAGGTGCAAAGATGTCAGCTGCGGTTTCCAAACCACAGAATAATGATAGTCGCTCGCATTCGGGAAATGATGCAACAGCGAAGACATGTGTGGACGAGTAGAATCGAAGAAAATTCCAGAGAGATCAGTCACAACGATACGTTGTTTTAATTGTGATAAAATAGGCCATAGTAAATCAAATTGCAGAGTGAGATATTGTTCAGTTTGCAAATCTTCAGATCATGGATGGAGATTTTGCCCAGTCACGAAGAATAGAGAATATTCAGGAAGTCCCGGGAGGTTTTTCTAGATATGACAGGAGAATTCCACATGATGCAAGTTCTAGATACACAAAGGAACAGCAGAATTTTCACAAGATAAGTTCGAAAACGGACACAGGATAATGACTAATCAGGTCGTAGAGTCACTAGAACCTAGGCCGATTGTACGTGGATTCTCTAATGGCAATGAAATTCATATTTTCATTGATTCTGGTAGCTCAGTTAACTTAGTAAATGCTGACCTTTTTCACTCGAGGTTTGCAGAGTGCAAATTAGTCCCTTCTAGTGAGACAGTGTGTGATGTACAAGCGAGGAAACTGAATATTTTAGGTTCGTCATTTCTTACGCTTTGTATCGGTGGAAAGACAATAGTAGAACCATTTTTGGTCATAGAAGGATTAGCCTTAGGTGAAATGGTTTTGCTAGGACACCCTTCTTGTATGCGACATAACATCAACATTCTTACGGGAGTTCAGGGGATTACAATAGGTGAGTCGGGTTGTTTTGTTCCATATATACACAGGAAAGAAACTTGTGAGAAACTTAAGACACAGTCTGAGACATGTGTAACACATTCATTAGAGAGTGAAGATATTCCGCAGAGATCTTTCAAAGGATTTTTGTTGGAAGATGTTGAATTGCAACCATGAGTTCCTACATTAGTTAAAGTGTCGCTGAAAGAGAAAAAGTTTCCTTCTCAAGTGTGCGTTGTTGAGGGAACCGAGAAATTCAAAGACGTTGTGAGTACGGTGTCAGTGAATGAAATTTCAGTCGCAGGCGTGACTTCAGTAGAATTAGTTAGCTATCAAGACTCAGTGAAAAATATCACAAGGGTACTTATGTAATTGATTTTGAAGAGTTTAATGAAGAGCATAAATTAGTGAGTTTTTGTGGAGACGGGAATATGTTTCCTAACAAGGAGCAACAGTTCCAAAGTCAGGTTCTACATGAACACTTGGCTAAAGTTGATTATCCTGAGTATTCAGATAAAGTAGAGAAAGTGTTGAAAGAATATCTAGATATCATTGCTTTGAAGAGAGATAAATTAGGAGTTACAGATGTTTTAGAACATTCAATCCGCCTAGAAAAGGGTACAAATCCCATATATATTCCAGCATATCGAATTCCTTTTAAGATCAGAGAAGAAGTAGAAAAAGAAGTTCAGAAGTGGGAGTCGGAAGGCATTATCAGACCATCCAATTCTCCGTTTAATTTTCCTTTGCTTGCAGTTCCTAAGAAAGACGGTAGTATCAGAGTTTGTGTAGATTTTCGTAAATTGAATGAAAAACATGCCCAGATAGATATCCGGTAGCTTGTTTGCCTGATTTGTTTGTTGAGATCGGTGGCAAGAATATATATTCATCTATAGATCTTATGCAAGGGTTTTTACAGGTTCCCCTTTGTGAGAGTAGCCGTAAATATACAGCATTTTCGGTACCAAAGGGACATTACGAGTTTAATAGGATGCCTTTTGGATTACAAGGGTCCCCAATAACATTTACTAGACTGGTTAACACAGTACTTCATGGCTTGTTAGGAAAGTCGGTGTTTGTGTACATGGATGACATTCTCATATGCACAGATACAATTGAAGAACATCTAAAGGTGTTAAAAGAAGTCCTTAAGCGATTACGGTTCGCTGGGTTAAAGGTCAAATTGGCCAAATGTGAGTTTCTGAAGAGAAAAATTGTCTATTTAGGACATGTTATCTCTAAAGAGGAGTTAGAGTGAATGATGAGAAAGTTAAAGCCATTGTGAATTTTCCAGTTCCCAAAACCAGGAAACAGATTCGTTCGTTCCTAGGTATGTCGGGTTTCTTTCGCCGTTTTGTGCGGAATTTTTCTACAATAGCGTCTCCATTGACAGATTTGTTACGAGAAGACGTTAAGTTTGTTTGGGGTGATAGTCAACAATTAGCTTTTGAGAAGCTTAAGAACGCTTTGGTGAACCCACCAGTTTTGAAGTTTCAGATTTTAGTCAACCGTTCACCTTAGTGACTGACGCGAGTCAGGAAGGTATAGGTGCGTGTTTGATGCAGAAATTTGAGGGGAAATTACACCCAATTGCTTTTATAGCAGAAAGTTCAAAACACGTGGTAGTAACGAAAGGCTGATGTCAGTTGTGGACAAGGAGGCTTTCGCAGTCGTCTCTAGCCTTGTTCATTTTAAGATGTTGTTGTTGGGAAATAAAGTTGAGATTCTTACAGATCATCAACCGTTGTTAGAGCTTTTAATAAGCCAAATTTGTCGCCCAAGAGAGCACGTTGGTTCCTAACATTGAGAGATTTTGATGCAAACCTCAAATACATTGAAGGTAAGCATAATGTAGTTGCAGATGCATTGAGCAGATATTTTCCGGTCGAGGATGAGGAAATACACACCGAATCCTGTGTGGGTGAAGAGAGTAAATATTTGGTGTCTAATGTCTCTGATATTAGTAGTTCTGAGAGATCGCATGTAGAGGACATACACGTTCCTACAGTGCATACTTCGGGGAGAAATAGTGAGTCGGCAGTCTCGGGAGAGATTGTTATTCGTGATAGTGAGAGTAACGCAGTGTGTTATATTACGGGTGAAAATGTCACTTGGGACATAGGCTTGCTGGAACAAAAGCAAGATGAAGATAAATTGTTGTCAGATGCTAAGGCATTTCTTAAGGGAGTTTCACCGAAGAAAGGGTATAAGTTGCCTTTTTCTGGTCTAGAGTTGGAGAATAATTTATTGGTGAGAAAAGTTAAGTATAACTTGCGAAGTACTCGAAGCATGGGTGAGATTACACAAATCATCGTGCCAGAGAGTCTAGTACCACAAGTTCTAGACATTGTACATTGTAAATTTGGTTCTCCTCATTTGGGTGTAGACAAGACGTATGAAAACGTCAGGTCAAAGTTCTTTTGGAAAAATATGTTTTCCGCAGTAGAAGCCTTTGTGAAGAAGTGTGCTATTTGCAATGCGAATAAGCCAGCGACGACAGTGTCGTGTCGTTTGGGTTCATATCCCATACCACATAGGCCGTTTCAGAGAGTGCATATGGATATTCTGGGTAACTTCTCAGAGTCCGCTTATGGTTATAGACATTTATTAGTAGTTGTTGATGAGTTGACTCGCTTTGTCGAGATTTTCCCACTGAAATACAAATCAGCTGAGGAAGTTGCTATAGCGTTTTTAAGGGGATAATTTGTCGATATGGTGTTCCTGAATGTCTGATCACAGACAATGGTAGGGAGTTTATTAATAAGACTTTAGACGGTCTTGCTAATTTGTTGGGGATAAAGAAAGTATCTATAATCCCGTATAGACCTGAAGCGAATGGGTTGTGTGAGAGGGCGAATCGGAAAGTAATCGAAGCTTTGCGCATGACGGTGGGAGGTTCCGATACACATTGGGACAGATCTTTGGATGAAGTGCGATATAGTATCAATACTATGATGAATGACACAATTAAGATATCTCCAGCAGAAGCTTTGTATGGATACAAGTTGAAAGGACCTTTTGATTTGTTACCAGTGTGTGTTCAGGGTGATGTTACGGTCACTTCATTGATAAATACAGCGAGAGAAAGATTTGCACGTATCAGTAAAGAACTTGAACTTAGTTCGCGTGCAATGGTAGAGAAAAGTAACGCGAAATCGAGGGGAGTAGTTTTTTCGATGGGTGATAGAGTGTTTGTTAAAGTGAATGTTCGGAATGATCTGAATTATAAATTAAGTCCGAAGTTCCACGGACCTTTTGAGATTGTAGAGATCAAAAGAGGGAATAGATTTGTAGTTAAAGATGTAAACACTGGAGTGACGAAATTGACCCATATCTCGAAGTTAAAGAAAGTTGGGATGTAATGGAACATTTGTATATAGTCATGTAATGGAACGTTTGTATATATATGATATTTTTTTTATTTTTTTTTTTGTCTCTTGTTCATTTTGGATGTTGAAGTTCTTAATCATTTGTTTTCGAATGATTTTAGAAGTTGAGACATGGGCTAGTTTCATACGAGATTTGACTCGTGTGTTAGTGTGTTATTGTGTTATGATGTGTTTTGTCATCTGACGCAATGTGTGTGTTGTTTAGATTTTTTTTTTTTGGGGAGATACTTAGTATATCGGACCGAACAAGTCTGATCTTTTCTTTCGGGTTGGGAGATCGTATTTGAGTATTTGGATTTTTTTTTCAGTTTCTTTTTTTTTTAAAAATGAAGGGAGCTGTATTGCGAGTAATTGTAGTTGTTGAGAGTTAGTCAGGTGTTGCGAAATATTTGCTAACCGGAGTAGAACTTTCATGTCTTTTACGAGATATGATACCTTTTAGTGTTCGGATAAGATTCTCGAGTATTTTTTTTTCTGTTTGGATAGAATTTTTTTTGTGAGTGAGTTCCGTAGAGTTGTTGTGTGCTTAGTAGTGAGTTGACTGTGACTATTCTGAGATACACACTTGGAATTAGTTCACATTGTGAGTGTTTGCTTTTGCATTAGTGGTTCTGTTTGGTTCAGTAACATGAAACCTTTTTGTTATTAGACCTTTTTCGAGTGTTTTTGGGAGACTCAGTAGTGACATGGGATAGAGTAGAGACCATGTTCATTTTGGGAGATCAATGTCAAGGTTCGGGAGTTGATTGTAAGACGAGTTGTACTTTAGTTAGAGAGAGGTGTGTGTGTGTGACAGTAGTATTTTCCAGTTGTGAGTTGTGTCTGTGGGTGGTTGTGAATTATCATTAGTTCATAGACAGACTCCGACAGAGTGTGACTTTAGACAGTTCCTGCGAGATTACCACATTGAGTCCACCAGTACTCTTCCTGCCGTGTTTTTACAAGGAGTATGCAGTTACAATGATGTGCCAGAACAACAAGTCGACATCATTTGTTCTTCAAGGATCCAAGCTGTTTGATGCTGCATGCCGTGTGATGTCTACTGAATTTCTCGTACTTAGCCGTGCTGTATTCAACAGTTCCGAGAAGATAATTATGCGTCATACGCATAACGAGCATTTGGTAGTGGAGGTACCTACAACCAAGGTGCCAATGACGGTTCCACCGTTGGAAGACATTGACGATTCCGTGATGTTCCAGTATCAGGAATATATTATGCCGACAATTTTAATTGTCTTAATAGCTATTTTACTGATAATTCTTGTTGTGGGAGTAGTAAAGCTTATTCGTGTTTGTAAGATTACATGTAAAGGCTCTAAGAACTCAACCCCAGTGACTTTGGAAGTGCGTCATGAGAGCAGTCCTTAAAGCTGCAGTGCAGTAGACATTGCTAATTGAGCATAGCTCTATCTGTTATGTTTTATACATATGCTTTTGTTTTAGTTTGCCGTTAAGGAGAGAGCGAGACGCTCTTATGTGGTGGCCGAGCTCTATTTCAGAAAATATGGCTGCTACAAGTTTTAAAGGACACATATATGCATTTCATAGCTTCAATGCTTTAAGATGTGATGAAAGAATTTATGGAGTCAGATGGAAGTAGGTCGAGAGACTCGAGGTAAAATCTTTGTGTTCAGCAAATAGTTTGATTCTCAGCAATATTGCGGTCAGGTGATCTTCCGAAGTGTTATGTATATTCGTGAGTACGTGCGTTAATTTGATCTAGATTACGCCAAAATCTGCCCTAAAAGTGAGTTTGATCGTTCATTAACGTGATAGAACTGCAGTTGTCTAGACGTAGCTTTGGAGAGGATCCAGGCTTTGAATCGGCAGATAAGGTAGAGTTTGAAATCTCTGTTTTTATTGGAGAAATTGAACTTGTGATTTTTACTATGATTTTCTAATCATTATGAACTTTTGAACTGGTGTGGGAGATTTAATATGAATATTCATACCTCTTTCATATTATTGTTTTGTCATGTTACGTTTGCCATATCTTGGCTATGCATTTTACACTTTCCATTATTGTGTTTTGCATTTCATATATTTTTGGGAGTTTTCTATCATGTTTAATTCTTCCGACAGATGTCTGTGGACAGATGTCGGTGGACAGAGTGGATAGTGTGGACTGGTTCGAATAACATGTGGTAGACTGTTTTTTTGACATGACTAATTATTGATTTGGGGAGTATGTGTGAGTTTGGATATTTTCAGGCTATTAGCCATAGTGAGACTTCTCGTTAATCAGAAGTGTTTTACAGTTCAGAGTTTAGTTATCTAACTCGATATTTCATTTATTATGCATTTTAATCTTTGCTTTGTTTTATTCATTTCTTGTTGGGTTATTTGAATAATAAACTTATTTTTGTAGAAACTATTGCGTTTCTTTAAATGGTCCATTTAATTGATTTGGTGAGAATGAGTGAGATTCGGGTGGGTGAAACTTGGAAAACTATGAGAGAGAGAGAGAGAGGTGATACACGAGAGAGAGAGAGAGAGAGGCGATACACAGAGAGAGAGAGAGAGAGAGGTGATACACGGTGAGAGAGAGAGAGAGAGAGAGAGAGAGAGAGAGAAAGAGGAGAAAAATAGATGTAAGTGTTGTCGTGAGCGAACGTTCATACGCCTCCGTTTCATGAATAAGATCGTTGGAGCACGTTACGTACACTTTCAAAAAAGTGTTAATTCTGTCCTCGTTACATATATATACTGGCATTGAGGAGGAACTCCTCAGTGTTATAGGAACTGAAGACGTATTTGGCGGTGCCAAATCCCTGTCACCTCTTCCTATCTGAGGGCGTTGCCCAGAAGTCCTACGATGCTTTCTCCTTCAGATCTGTAGTGGCTACTCACAAAGTTTTGTAACTACCCAAGCTCCATTAGGACAAGCCCCAATTGGGCAGAACGGCATTTTGAGAATAAGATCTGCAGTGGTGAGAGACTGGATGAGTGAAAGATAGATGGTTCTCTATTAGGAGTCTGTAGATGTGACTTTCTCGGTGGTTCTTTTAAAAGGAGGTGGAAGGAAGCAGTAGACTCTTATTTATTTGTCATTTTACTATAATATTCTACCCACCATGCTGGCTTTCCCATCCCTCGTTGGAAACCAAAAGTCTTCATTACCTAGAGTAAGGTTACAAACACATTTAATGCCATCCATTGGATTAAATATGCCATTGTGTATTGATAGTTACAGGAATCATCCTTCCATGCTCACATACATGACCAGGAAGATGATATTCCGGGTGTCTGATGCCTCTTACCCAAGGAAAAACAAATAGAAAATTTTTGATGACTCCCATTTTCCCCAGATAATGCAACCTGTTGCCGATGAAAAGTTGGACATTGTATACAGTGAGTGGAATGTTCTCCCACCTTCTCACTCACCTGCCTGTAGTTAACTATCTTGTTACCTGGCTTCATTGGTCTAAATTGGATTTCTTCGGAAAATGCAAATGATCTTAAATTTGTAATTTCTTCCCAATTATAATATCCTTAACAGACCTCCCTAACTTGCAGGTTGCCAGTTGTGAGAAATGTAGAGACTGAATGTATCAGTATTTTCAGCCTTGTAAAACACCCTCCACTAATTCAGAGTGCGATAACCCAAACATTCTGTCGCATTATTATTTCCAAATTCAAAATGTTTGTAAGGTATATATGGATGAGGGACAGGTTCCAAAAGAATGGATGGGAAGATTAATTGATCAGTTAAGTAAGCAACTGTGAGAATGATTTATGAAAACGCGGTAACTTTGGAAATTAGATTAATGTATTTCGATATCGTAAAGAAAAGAAAACTTGCATTATACTAAGAAACTGCCGAAACCAATACCTTAAGAAGTCTATCCCTTCCCCCTTATTGGCCAATTCAGAAGCGGTAAGGTATAAAAATCTAATACAGGAATAAAAGAACAATAAATTTCAATGGTGAAAAGGGAAAATATACAAAAATTCATTTGTCAATATTATCATTCACATGGAGAGAGAGAGAGAGAGAGAGAGAGAGAGAGAGAGAGAGAGAGAGAGAGAGAGAGAAAAAAGAGAGAATGCGCACACAAACACATAGTTATGGCATTAGGGTATTAAGTGGTCCCTTCCCTCTCAAAAGAACACAAATAATTATTACACTGCTACATACACCGTTTTTTAATTTTCTATAACAGAAAACTATTATAGAGATGGCTATTTGTCTGTCCGTCCGCACTTTTTCTGTCCGCCCTCAGGTCTTAAAAACTAATGAGGCTAGAGGGCTGCAAATTGGTGTATTGATCATCCACCCTCCAATCATCAAACATACCAAAGAGCAGTCCTCTAGCCTCAGCAGTTTTTATTTTATTCAAGGTTATTAGCCCTAATCGTGCGTCTAGCAACCACTGGGCCGTGACTGAAAGTTTCATGGGCTGAGACTGAGTTTCATGGGCCGTGGCTGAGAGTTTCATACAGCACTATACGTTGTACAGAAAACTCGATTACAACGAAGAAACTTCGACGCATTTTGTACTTGTGTATTCATGGGAGCTTTCGTCTTTGCGTTATACCGTCCTTGACTTTTTCATGATGGGCGGAGTTCCATACACTTGAAACTAGAACATCGTTTTACATCGTATTTGAAAAAAAATTACCTTCTAATAGGATAATATCCCATTATATGATTTTGATTAATCCCCCTTATCGGTCAACTTTTGTATTGCTCTGAAAGAACTCAGCTCACTGGGTGGATGTTGATCGGGAAATATAATTTTCCCCGTTTATTAAGTAACTGATGCGAAAACTGATTGCATCATTTATCTGGGGTTTCGAATATGCTCACCACACATACGAATGCAAGAAATACCTGGAATTTTATCTTTTTGTCTAGTTATCTATATGGTTATTATTATATCTAATTTTCTATCCCTGCTTTATCAAGGCTTTTTTTCTGGATGATCCTTTGGAATGACTGAAGGTCCTGTTTGTCTGACGAATTTGAACTTTCGTAGCGATATTTGAGGTTCGTCTCATTTCTGCGAGGCCTCAATTTTATTCGTCCTTTGCGAAGTCGGACGGGGTTTTAGAGAAATTTCATTTTCTATTTACTTTTTTGATAATGGGAGAATAACTTATTATGCTGTGAATTGGCAACAGTATACAGTAGAGTTGACGGATGCCGATGGCAAATAAAATTCAGAGTTGCGCTTTTCATGCACTTTCAGAATTCGTCTCTCCTCAACAGGATATTTTTCAACTTTGGCAGCATCTTCGCGATATCGACCTTTCTTCTGTTCGTATCGAATAAGAATATCTAAAAAGCAGGAAACGCAACTGGTGCTAACAGCTATTCGATGACAAAGAGGCAACTTGACCTTCCAAAAGATGAACGACAATAGGCAAACAACCAGTGTCCATCAAATGTTTCAGGAAAAAAGTCAAAACAGCAAAGTAGCCTGGAACAAGGCGCCCGCTCTGTCTCTACGAAGGTAACAGGATGTTTTGAAAGTCAAATGTATCGTATTATATTTTTATACAATTCGATGCATTTGAGAAGAAATCTTTGGCAAAAGCTTGATAATCATATGAAGCTCTGATTAGGACCACCAATAAGTCGCTGGCTTGTAATCAAGTTGTTTGTGGTATGTATGCGATAAGTTGCCGGCATGTTTTACTGCAGTGTGCATTCATCCTTACGAAACCCTCGGCCCCTAGCTGCAACTCCTTTCATTCCTTTTACTGTACCTCCGTTCATAATCTTTCTTCCATCTGACTTTCCACCCTCTCTAAAATTTTCTTAATGCAACTGCGAGGTTTTCCTCCTGTTACACCTTTGCAACCTTCTTACAGTCAATTTCCTTCTCAGCTCTGAATGACCTCATAGGTCCCAGCGCTTGGCCTTTGGCCTAAATTCTGTATTCTATTCTGTTCCAGCGATAGACGCTTTCACTCTTAACACTTGAGATGTTCGTCGAGAAGTGCACTCTTAAAGTTCTTTATACCAAAGGTTAAAGGTGGCATAATATTAATGATGTATAAACGACGCCTGAGAACACGAGACAGACGCTGAGAGGGAAGGGACTTCCGAAGCCTTTCTTGCAATGGCCTTGTTAGAGTCAGTTTCACGATGAGGTCTCCTCTTATGCTCTGTTCTGTTCTAGAGCAGGAATTCGAGTGAGTTCATAAACAACACCTTTTGTGTGAGAGAGAAAAAAAAAAAATTACCTTATTGTAAGACGTAACAAATGACCAAAGAGAGAAAGAGAAAGAGAGAGAGATTGGGGGTGGGGGGGGGTTAATATTATAGAATGTAAGTGCCTCCATCTTGATATTATTTAATGGAAATTAAACATCAAAAGTTAAAATATTTTCAGTGCATATGCACACAGATCCCCCTCTCCCTCTCCTCTCTCTCTCTCTCTCTCTCTCAATGGTCTGATTGGTTGATAGTTTGGAGTAACGCGTGACATATTGCCCTTTTCTCACTGCAGTGTTGCCCTTTCGTCTTCATTGTTGTAGATCGCAACTTTACCAGTGAAGAGATGGATGAGCGGCGTCCAGTATCCAGAGTCTTCCCGAGCAGGAAATGGAGTTCATCCTTTTTCATAATCTTCGACGTTCTTCCCACCCCACTTTCCGTAGGGGGTAGTGCATACAGTGCACCTCATGCGGTGCACTGTAGGCATTACTTAAGGTTCTTTGCAGCGTCCTTTCGGCCCCTAACTGCAACCCCTTTCATTCCTTTTACTGTACCTCCGTTGATATTCTCTTTCTTCAACCTTACTTTCCCTAACCCTCTCTTGCCGATTGTTTCATAGTGCAACTGCTTTGAGGTTTTCCTCCTGTTACACCTTTCAGCCCTTCTTTACTCTGTCTCCCTTTAAGTGCCATATGACCTCTTATGTCCCAGCGCTTGGCCTTGGGCTAGAATTCTATACTTCCATTCCCTGTTCCCAGTCTGTAAAGGAGCGTGAAGATTTTTCTGTTTTTTAGTGGAAACAGACTCTTATTGCGACTGAGGACTATTTCCGTAGTATATTTTTTTCCAGTTAAAGTCTATTTTTTCTAGTTCATTCCGGCAGAAGCCTAATTTTTTCGTGTTTACTGGCCAGTATGTTAGTGTTTTTTTTTTTATCAAATAATGATTACTTCGTTCGGTTTCTCTTTGTGCTCAACTATTATTTCTGTCTGCATTCTCCTCATCCTGATGTTTTCATGTCCTTGTTTGTGTTGCTTTAACCAGTGTTCGCTTTCCTCTTCCCCTGCACTTGATTACCTGTTGCAAGGGTTTTATCTGTGCTTTCATATTGATCATGGTTGGACTAAACCTCATTTTCTTCACTTTTCTCTCCATTTTGTTTTGTCTTCAATTCTTCATTATTCATTTGCTAATGATTTTCTTTGTATTTTATATTTTTTCCTGTCAATTTTATCCTTGAATTTCCTGGAAAATTAGGTTTTCAAAGATAACTTTTTTCGCGTTTTTTATCTTTCAGGAAACTCAAAAGTTTTCCCTACATTTTTTTGAGCAGGAGCAATTGAAATATTTAGATTTATCTCTCGCGGTAAAATACTGATATTTTTCTCTGTGTCCAGCCTTCCATTTCGCTATTCGGCAATATAATATAAGGTATATTCTTTTTTCTATGTTTTACCTCCTATGTTAATTTTCCTATTGACACCCATTCGTTTATTCAGCTAAGACCACAAGAAAAATAAAAGATAGAAGCACCAAGCGCTTTCATGTTATTTCATCGCGTTCTCTCTCTCTCTCTCGTGAAAGCGCCGATTACTTCTTTTGTAGGGAAGGTATTGAGTGACATATTGGCTGGGTGTTGTCTCGTTTATTGCTGGTTCCTTACTGAATGAACGTACAGAATCTACAAGGTTGTTATTGGCTGGCGCGAGCCGCAATGTAGTTTCTGCACACAGACAAGGCAACACAGATTATGTTTCAGACATCTGTGCTTGTCGACAGACAGACAGATGGCGATTGTGAGAGACATAATAAACGTACAATGATAAAACATATAACAATGGAAAGGGATGGAAATTCCGCATATGGACATTTGCATGAGATTCGAGACAGATTAATGAATACAATGCAGTAGTGTAATATGTGTGAAATGGCGAGACGTTTGGTGTCTTCACAAACAGGAACAGGCATACAGTTTGATACAGAAGATTCGGTGGAACATTATGAGTAGGCTACATGATCGGAATGCTTGCATGGCAATGCAAGTAGTGGTGATTGTACATGAATCGAGACAACAATGGTTAGAGAGAAATAGACAGGAATATTGTATGGTAGAAGTTGCGTTCCTTTGAGCGATCGCCGCTGACACATGGAGAGAGAGAGAGAGAGAGAGAGAGAGAGAGAGCGAGAGAGCGAGCGGATGCTTTGTTGTCTTGTTTTGTCCGATGGCTGACTCACACGCACGTGTGCCCATAGGACCGCCATGCGATCCCTTACACTTTCTTTAATTATTCCTGTGGTCTTAGCTGAACATAATACCAGAAGCTGTTAAAGCACATTCGTTTAAGTTCATATGACCTGTTTTTTTATAAATATTCTTATTACTGATCATTTGTCTTCAAATAATCTTTTTTTGCCTGGTCCGAGGTTGGTCGAATTCATCTTTATTTATTTATTGTTATATGACATTTGTATTTTTTATCTTTATTATTATTTAACGTTTGTATTTTTACTGTATTATAATTCTACATTTGTATTTATTTTACAACTGTATTTTTTTCTTTATTATCATTTTGCATTTGTATTTTTTCTCTTTGGGAAGAAAAGTTGATCCTCACGAGAGGTTCTTCTAAGGACGTCCTTTCCACGTGGAAGGGATTTTATCGGTGAAATGGGAGCGAAAACCGAATGACTGTTGTTGCATAAAAAAGCAGACACATGCAAATGGATCAGCCCCTTATTCTTCAGTCAGCCTCTTTCTATTGATTGTCCGTTCTTCACTTTCACTTCTTCTTTCTCTCGCGGCTCTTCTTTCAGTCACAAGTCTTCATCTCAACTTGAGTTCCCAGGAAGCTAAATTATTATTATTATTATTATTATTATTATTATTATTATTATTATTATTATTATTATTATTATTATTACAGATGTAGAAGCATATTATTTATTAAGGTGTGAAACGTAACACCATTACAATACTTTATTTTTTTATAATAGATATTTGTTTTAGGACTCATGGAAATATTATAGTTAAAGATTTGTATCATTGGTTATATTTTATTTATGTATCTAGTGGGTAAGAATTCTCAAAAATAAGAAGAGAAGCTACAGAACTTCCGTTATCGTATTTCTTTCTTGGAAATGAAAGATGAGAATCGTTTGAAGTAAATATTCACCAAACAAGTATTGGTCGCAGATTCTCCTTAGCTGTTGGTCATCGCTATATACATTTATTTCATAGGAAAATTCCATAAAGGTTTTGTGTGTCCCATTTTGTTTTCGATCTTTATTTTATTGCTTGATATAATAACTAATATTTATATTGCTATAAGCTTCGTCGTCACCTCTTGTCAAAATAATGATACTTTATTTCTCTTGTTTTATCCCTTGTGGAAAATTATACAGAAAAATAAAACTTCTGTACAAGAGATAAATGAATCCACTGAATTCTGGTGAAGTAATGTTTAATATATCATACTTTATTTACATGTTAATATTTGCTCTAAATCTCTATATGTTGCTGAAAGTTTTCTTTTTTCCTTTGTACCTTGGTCATTTGTTCAATTTTCTTGCAAAATTCTGAATTTAGTCTTGAAATTTTTAATTTACATTTTATTAAATTTTCAGAAAATTTCACAATTTGGTTCTACAATTTGAAGCATTAGTCTTCCAGAGATTGTTTGGAGGAGATGGTTTTATATACAAATTTTCTTACTGGGCTCCCTTTTTTGACGAGATACATTTTTAGAAAATTCCCTTAAACTGAGTATTAAGTGTAAGGTGCAGTGTAGTTGAGATTATATATATATATATATATATATATATATATATATATATATATATATATATATATATATATATATATATATATATATATATATATATATATATATATATATATATATATATATATACGTAAATATGTATGTATGTATGTATATGTATATATATATATATATATATATATATATATATATATATATATATATATATATATATATATATATATATATATATATATATATATATATATATATATATATATATATATATATATACGAGCTCAGGAACGCAACGTCTGTATCTTGACTGTTATACTCATCATAATTAGACATCTTCAGGAGGGCTAGTTACATAGCAGCAGAAATGTACACTATGTAAGCTGGTTTGGAAAAAGAAGAAGACAAATGAAGATGCAGAAGGTTAAAATGAGTAGGCAGCGTGAAAGAGGAGGCCTGATAAGGTCAGTCTCTCGCTTGACACGAGTTGAACGCGATCTTTACAAGTCTTGTATTTCGAAAGACACCTGATCTTCACACCTGGGTATTTCTTAATGAATTGAATATAGAATTTAGGTCAAAGGCCAGGCACTGAGACCAGTGATGTCATTCAGCGCTGAAACTGAAAATGACAGTAAAAGTTCGAAAGGTGTAACAGGAGGAAATCCTCGTAGTTGCACTATGAATCAGTTGTTAGAGAGGGTGGAAAGCAAGAAGAAAGAGAATATGAAAGGAGGTACAGTAAAAGGAACGGAAGGGGTTGCAGCAGGGGCCGAAGGCACCCTGCCAAGAACCTCAAGTAATGCCAACAGTGCACCGCATGAGGTACACTGACGGCACTACCCCACAACGGGGGATATTTCTTACTGGCAAGATAGCAACCATATTGGTTTGTTGTCATTCGGGCCATGTAAATACAGTCCTTGAAATCTGCATTTTAATTATTTCTTTTGAAATAAATGGATGAAGTATTACGTTTCTAGGCTGATGTTGTTATTCAAACTTCTTATGACAAATTGAGATTTTGACACACGAACTTCATGGAATATGACGAACACATCTTTCGGTATTGTCATCAGAGTTCCTTATTCATCAATGTATTCAGGGCTACACTTTTCAAAATAATTGTGTGAATCTTAACTTTATTGCTGTGACCAGAATAAAAACGTGCAAATGGGGACATTTCGGTAGATTTTCTATATATTGCCAATTTTGACCCTTTGTTGTCTTCAGGTTTAGAGCACTCAGAAAAGGGAAGGAGACAACCGTTTTCAATCACCTTAGTGAATTTCATGGATGGCATCAGTTCACTTAGTTTATCAAGGAAAGTGTTTACATTTTAGTTTCCCTGCCAAGTAAATATCAGTCGTCAGCATACCATAACCATTTCACATTTTGTGGAGCAATATTGCCAGATATTCTGTTCAGAAAAAATCCAGGTATAAACATTTTTGCGGTCGAGTTCCAAAAGGGAGTTTATGCGGACATCGTTTGTTTTTGAATCTGCATCTGTCATTTTTTAATTATTTTAAAACGCTGCATTTTTATGGTCTACTTAATATTGGTGACAGGAGACAGGCCATGGCAATAACAAATTCTGAAAGTAATATATCTTGTTGCATTTAAATTTACAACATTTCACACAAAGTTTAATTAATTTAGTAAAGCATTGTTGGGCTGTTTGCTATCCAAGACGAAATTGGTCAGATTATATAAATATATATGTGCGTCACTGGTATCTTGAATTAGTAATAATATTATGTGACATTTTTGACATACTTAAGACAAACTGTCACCAGATTCAGATTAAATATTTGCATCGAAAAATTTAACCAGTTTCACGTAATGAAATGAGTCTTGTCGCCTCTTTGTTTAATTAAAGTTTTCCATAATGAATGAAAAGCAGGAGTCCCCTTATTTCTTCACTAACCTCCGGTAGGATGTCCTTCAGCCAAGTGTGAAAATAACAACTTTTATTAGTAAGTTTGTGTTTGATGAAATACAGCAAAATTTGTACCAAAACAAAATGTATTTACAAATAAAGAATAATAGCATCATTTCAGTAGACGGGTCGTGTGGCCCGAGAGGCTTAGGAGGGAAAAAATAAAACAATGACTGCTTTCTGGCTGACCGATCTTAGTCCTGGTTGAGCAGAAGAAAGTGAGAGATCTAGAATCGCCTTTACTGTACTTCCAGCCAAATTCTAAGGAGTAGCTCGAAGGCTTTATCGCTGGGCAAAGGGAGTTGTGGGCGAGAGGGTCAAAGGAAAGTTGGCACGATGACTCCTCTGACACGGACCACCATAACCACGACCTCTTGGGTTGTTATGCCGAGGTCGTCCTAGTGCCAGGGCCTAGTGCCTCCCTTCCTCCCTCTCTCCCTCCTCAGGACTCTGCTGCCAACCCAAGATTTGCTCTGGAATGCTGGAACGACTCGAGGTTTCGTATCACAAGTCATATGGTAAGAGTCCGAGAGAGAGAGAGAGAGAGAGAGAGAGTGTGTGTGTGTGTAAAAATAAAATCTTACAGTCCGGACACAATGTCCCACACTAATAACATTGATCAGTTTATATTATAATAATAATTTTTTTTTTTCAGAAGTACTGCACCGCCGCGGTTTGGTGAGTGTTAACACATTATTAGCTTATTTCTGAAGGAATTAAGCAGTTTTTGGAAGGTATTCATTTTTATTTTTGGGATTATTCTTAGGCATTTTTTGTTTTCTGCCTATTTTCTCTGTTTGTTGCTTTTTATTCTTTTACTTATTGGATTCAATTTTTTTCTGAATTACATTACCGAAAATCGTCACACGCCTCTTAATGTATTCATTAAAAGAATGTGAACGAAGTGAAAAAAATACGTTTTTCTTTTATTGATGAGTCATTCATTGTCCATCCTTTCCACTGATCCTTAATTATCATTCACTAGCTATACATCACTGGGCATTCAAAATTAGTTTCTTGAAGACGCATTTGGTTTTAATCTTCAATTCCTTACATAGTTCCAAAGGGACTTTGCATGAGTCGTAAAAAGTCAGTTATTTTTCATCATTCTTCATTATCATAGCATAATCACATATCTCAAAAAATGTCTAGTTTCTTTTTATGGTATGAGAATGCAGTAAAATAAGGTTTAAAAGTCATTCAGAATTGTAAAATCCTGAACTCAGTTTTCTGAAAATGAAGGACCCTTATATGAAAATTTAAAACGTGTTTGTTGCGCTCATTTTGTCGCGTAGTCTGAAGTCCCCAAGGATCGTCAAAAAAATAATTCAATAGTGTTCGGCTAAAAATAAGTTATGACATTTTCAGACCTTGTATACTTTAATCCAGTTTTTGTAAAATGCATAGCTCGGGCTTATATGTATATACTGTATATATAAGTTATAGCTATATTTCAGACACACTCTCTGTCTCCCTCAACAGGCAGGTAATGAATGGAATAAGAGTTACAGAGCAGGGGTATTTATATCAATTTAGTGTAGATACCACTGCTCTGTAACGTAAATCTATTTCATTCATTGCCTACCTGTTGAGGGAGACAGACAGTGTCTCCGAAAGATAGCAATAATTTTCTAACCTCTTGGTGTTTTTATGGGCTCCTTTTATTAAAAAGAAATATATATATATATATATATATATATATATATATATATATATATATATATATATATATATATATATATATATATATATATATATATATATATATATATATATATATATATATATATATATATATATATATATATATATATATATATATATATATATATATATATATATATATATATATATATATATATATATATATATATATATATTATATATATATATATATATATATATATATATATATATATATATATATATATATATATATATATATATATATATATATATATATATATATATATATATATATATATATATATATATATATATATATATATATATATATATATATATATATATATATATATATATATATATATATATATATATATATATATATATATATATATATATATATATATATATATATATATATATATATATATATATATATATATATATATATATATATATATATATATATATATATATATATATATATATATATATATATATATCTTTTATTTTATTGCCGACATTTCATAGTTTAAACAAATCCATCTTCAGGGATGCACATAAAAAAAGAGACAAAAACATAAGTACAACTTAGAAACATTTATAACGAAAAGTAAGAACATATGAGATAAAACACAACAGACCCAGAGGTGAGACAAGAAGGAACTAACTGAAAACAAAACACCACAGTAGGAGGTTGAGCCAAATACATTAGTCACATAACAAGATGTTGTGTAAATAATGACTCCAAGGTGGTTAAATCTTGAGGGTTGGTAGTATGTATGACCGACGATACTAAAATCTTTGTTCTCAATATAAGTTTAGCATTGTTTAGAAATGTTCCTGATATTGGAGTGCTCTGGGTTCGAAATTCTGCTCCCTGTATGAAAACTGACTACCCGATGTGAATCGATGCTTAGTGCGTGCCTTAAGAAACCTACTGGTAGATCCTAAATACATTTAGGGCAAGTATAATTATGGATAACACCATAGGACATATAAGGACACAGGTGATCTTTTACTTTAAACAAAGAGCCAATAATAAGGGATTTCTTTGGAATTAAGTTGATTTTGATAGCCGGGAAATGCTCCTGAATAATTTGAGTCAATCTTTTTTGAAACATTATGTCATTACTACACTCCATAGACTGGAATGTCTTTCACAATGAGATTTTATTTCTGGTTAACATATACCTAGAGGTTAACTGTACAAAAAATTAATTTTTCCGCAAGCTTCCCATATATCCATGAGCTAACGTTGCAAAAATGATTTACTCAATTTATCCAGAACACATCCCAGCCATTAAAGTCAACTTAATTCCCAAAAATTCCCGTAATACTGGCTCTTTGTTTCAATTAAAAGATCGACTTCGTCCTTATATGTCCTATGGTGTCATCTATAAATATATTTGCCCTAAATGTATGTCAGGGGTTTACGTGGAATCCACCAAAAGGCTTCTTAAGGTACTCATTGATTCACATCGGGGAGTCATTTTTCGTACAGGGAGCAGAACCTCAAACCCAGAGCACTCCAATACCAGAAGGCATTGTCGTCAACGCAAAACTTCCATTGAGAACAAGGAATTTGGTATCATCGGTCACACTGCTAACCCTCAAGACTTAACCATCCCAGAGTCATTATTTATAAAACAGCTTCTTCCACTGTTAAATACTCAGACGCCTTCAAATACTCCGTCTGCCTCCATCACACTCAGTAAGCGTCCATGTCGTCACCTTCAAGTTCCCTTATTATGAGGCACTGATGTAATTTATGATAAATCTATTATTTTAAGAAAGTAAAATGCTTTGACGCGCAATGGTAATTGAGGTTAGGTTGCATATTACCGACAGCACATCATCGATGTGTCTCAAGTTTGACAATTTTTTTGTTTCAAAATGATATATAGAGTGCTTCACCTTTATGGCGCACAGGAAATTATATTAAACTTTTTATTGTTATAACACATCATTCAAGTTCTTCTAGTTGCCTTGAACAAAAAATGGTTTAATGATGTCCATAATGATATATCATTCTATGATACTATCATTGTCTAATTAAACTGCGCTAATGAACAGTGATTTAAAATGTACAATTATTATTATAAAGTGAAACTGGACATGATCCCGTCTTTACATAAAATTATATATTTACAATGAAAAGCCTTAAGTATTTATTATATGCATTGATTATCTGTACCCAATTCGGTCATGTTACACTGATTTATGCAAGTTTATGTCTAGAACACGAACCGCGTGGGAGGACAGTAATATGTAAATGATTATGAGGCAGCACAGCGTTCAAGGCTGTTTGACATTGATTCCTTTACTGGGATGGTGTTGTGGAATGGGGTTGTGGAATGGGACCGCCATAACAATAAGTCCTGTTGGGGTCGCTCAAGTGATGAGACTGAGATGAATGACCTTCTTACATCTGCAAATAATTTCCTTGTTAAGAAGACAAATGTCTTTTCTTTCTTCTGGCAATTAACTCTTCCCATTTTTGAGTTTAATTTTGGCGTTGAGTGAGAGGGAGTTTCTAAAATCTCTTTTCATATAAAGACGGAAGCATTTGTGTAGTATTTAACAAAGTTGTTTTGGGAATATTATTCCATAAATGAAATTGGTTTTAAGATCAAGATTTCCGGTAAAATATTTAATCTTTTGGATTCAGTTGATGTTTGTACGTTGACATTTGCATAGAATCCAATTACATTTTTGCGTAGGACGCGGTTGTTATATGAATTAATCTTCACAAATAGCCGGTGGATTTTAGTCTAAAGCAAAGTTTTGTGAAGTACGTGCACAACTGTGAATTTGTTTATTATTATTATTATATTATATTGTTATATTATTATTATTATTATTATTATTATTATTATTATTATTATTATTATTATTATTATTATTATAGTAACATAAAACAGAAAAAAGATATTTAAGATTTGGCCTTTTTAATTGTGGCAATTTAAACGTTGCAGCTTTATTTTATTTACTTGACATTTTTGGAGATTCTTATTTAGTTATCAAGCATGACCGGAATTTTTCTTTCCTTTCTAAAGAAGAGAGATCAGTCATCCCTTAAGCCTTAGGGGCATTTTTGGACAGCTTAGCGAATACTCTCTTTAAAGGAATATTTGGATAGTTTTCCATAGAATGAACATATACACACATACTATATATATATATATATATATATATATATATATATATATATATATATATATATAATATATATATATATATATATATATATATATATATATATATATATATATATATATATATATATATATATATATATATATATATATTATATATATATATATATATATATATATATATATATATATATATATATATATATATATATAATATATATACACTTAATTTATATATATATATATATATATATATATATATATATATATAATCTGTGTTTTGTACAACATTACCGTAGTCTTATTTACCTTAGCAATGTCTTTTTCAAGTGTGTTTTTCTGCGTTTTGTCCTTATTGTGACACATGAAAACATGGAACGGGGTCTTCTTCCCCTTCAAAGCATCACTGCACATGACTGATAAGTTTCCGGAATGTCTCTGTCCCGGAATTCATCCGAATCCAATATTTGCAAAGGACTTTCCGCTCACAGACTCTGATGTTTCTCCATCGTCTTCTTCATTTGCTTCATTTGGCTGATTTGAAATCTGCTTTCATCCGCTCCAGATTTTCGTATTCCGTTTGTTTTGTTTGTGAATTTATTTCATGCACCTTTATATCTGGATTGGAATCTTCGTAGAAAATATTGTGGCACTGTGGAAGAAAATATTGTGGCATTGTGGAAGAAAATATTGTGGCATTGTGGAGAGAGAGAGAGAGAGAGATATGTGACAAAAGAAAAATTTATTAAAGGCTGTTAGAATAATGGAGAGAATAATCGACAAATATTTTCACATACTTATATAATAATAATAATAATAATAATAATAATAATAATAATAATAATAATAATAATAATAATAATATTTTGCCAGGAAAGATGAAAGTACAGTATAATGAAGAAAATTTAAAGGACAGACTTCCATTGGACTTCCCACACAAGATGGGATTCAGTGCTTGTCTGTTGCGACGCCAGTTAACATCTGCAAACAATAAAGAAGCTAAAATCTTGAACCAGGATCTCTTATTTCATTCGGAAACCTGTCTGATTCAAGCACGACGAGAAGTTGTGTGGACAATCGCTCATCGAGAAAACCTTATGAAATCTGCAATAGTCATTCAAAGCCAGCAACAAAACACTGCTTGTGCAGCCAATAACAGGTGGACTCTTGACACTCCTCTCACACGCATGTTGGAACTGATCCATTACAAAATAATAATTCTGAAGTTCAGCTGAATCACTATGTCTCAAATATTTTTTATGCTCAAATTTAACTTTTTTTTTTTTTTTTTTTTTTTTTTTAATCGACGGGTTGATTTCATATTTTGACAATAAAATTTTATTCAGACATATGGAGAGATGTGAAATATACAACTAAAACTGATTAAGAAAACTAATACACAAAGAGGATATGTTAAAGGGATGCAGGTGATGCGTTAAAACAGTGATCTGCCGACGTGAAGCCCATTTGATGGACTCGAGAAAATTCGGCTGGAAAGCCAAATACTGGGGCACATTCAGCCAACCAGCGTTTAAGACAGTGAAAAGAGGGAGTGAGAGTGGCTGGGCAACAAGATGGAAGAAAGGAAAGGGGGATGGAGGCAAAATAAAAGGCTAAAAAGTGGATATAGCTACGGGCGGGAGGGACACGCAAACAACCTTTGGTATTACGTAGTGAACCACATAAGGTGCACTGACGGCGCTACCCCTCTAATTTCCCAGATTCTGTGGTGGTCCGAAATCTGGCAGACATCTAGATTCTTGAAGCCCTAACAGCCATCAGAAAACAAAATTGACACCAGAAATAATTTGAAAATAAGCTTGGCCTAATATGACGGCATTAATGATATGGAAAATTTTCCATAAATATCGTATCTAAGCACCGTTTATCACTGGTGGAGTGGGTATGTGAGGGTACAGCTTTGAGAAAAGCCCTTGTGCTAGCGGTTCTCTGGATGGTCAAACATCGAAGACTCGGAAACTTACTCTTATGGAGCATCCGGTATAACCTAAATGTCATAAAGAAAAAAAATACCAAGATTAGTGTTTGTTGAAGCGTAGAGACCTCATAAGGAATTACCAAATTTCTCGTGGAAGCCTCTTCCGACCTTCCTGATGACAGACGGAATGAATCAGAAACCAAAGCCTCGGGCAATAAGACAAGACTTTCTGGAACCGTCGTACTTCAGAACCTAAATGCCGGCCGGTTGTTTCTCTTTACACTGGAGAGTGTTTTGGAAGTGACGGGGTGGGACAGAGAGCGCCTTGTGACTGGGATTAAGCGGCTGACGAGCAGAGGGAAAGGGCTGGCGAGAGCAGTGGGAGCAGAGGCTAGAGTGAGCAAGTGAGGATGTGGAGCAGCACAAAGGAGGGACATTAGAAAAATTATGAAAGAGGAGAGATTCAATAAGGCAAACGATGAACCAATTTCTTTTGTAATGATATCAGCTGAGGATAGCTAGTACTGCTTTCTTATAATAAGTATGGAAGAGCAACACAGACATGCAGTGGAGACTATAGAAGACCAATTATTTTGGCACATGTCAGTTGAGAATGCAATAATGCACACTAACTCCTGACACAGGTTTCCACTGATAAAAAAATGGAGTTCAGTAACATTAACACAGGAGCATAGCGTCTCCCATTGGCAAAACATGATTATAATCACATGAGAAAGGAAGGTCCAATTATTACATATGAAATTAATTCTTTACTCTGGCATTTAGAAGGAGAACAGTGAATGAGTAGACATTTGAAACGCTTTTACGTTACATTAATGGAATCCTTTAAAACGCGGAGACAGTTCTATCTCACTTTCAGTTCGTAGGTGGTTATGAAATTTCAGTCACTACAGTGAAAAGGATGAATATTGCCATAAGTAAAAATGCAAAATTAAATCCGAACGTTGAGCCAGGAAGTAAATCATTATGAAATGTATTACAGTAAAATTATTTGAGAGTAAACAACTCTCTGGCACTGTAAATACCATTGCAAGACTTTTACATTAAACTCCTCTTGTACTTACTTTACAGAATGTGTCTGAATGTCAGGTATAATAATCCGTTGCGTTAATTTTTACCAACAATATCAACGACCAATGTTGTGATGCCGGTTCAGCATAATTAATCAATCCCTCTGTCCTTATCTTGATGAACAGCTCATAAAGGACACACATTTAGAGTTCAGTCACAGAACTCGACGATATCTAGAACTTGAGAGAGAGAGAGAGAGAGAGAGAGAGAGAGAGAGAGAGAGAGAGAGAGAGAGAGAGAGAATCATTGATCTGCCAGAAATAGAAAGTTTGTTTGCAGCTGAAAGGGACTGAGTAATTCTCAAGAGGATAACTCAAAAGAAACATAATTGTCAGTTGCACGGAATCCCCTTCAGATTGATAAGAAGATTGACAATAATCCGCTTATTCATTTAATCTTCTCAAGCTTCTTTCCGTTTGATATAATGGTAATGTAACGTCATTAATAATTAGTCACTCCGTTCAGAATGATGTTTAGATGTAAATTACACGAGTATGTATTAAGTTAGAAGAAATTATTCACGACACATAATGGCATAAAACCTGTACCATTCTTCCATCAACGGCTGAGATCATTTAATGCTCCAAATAACGACTTGAAAATGTATGTAGGAGAGTAAATCCTCCGGCATGCAATAGAAGAAATTTCCATAAAAAAACAAAATTGCGCCGAAGTTTCTTCGGCGCAATCGAGTTTTCTGTACACCGTATAATGTTGTATGAAACTCTCAGCCACGTCCCATGAAACTCTCAGCCGCACTCCATGAAACTTTCAACCACGGCCCTGTGGTGGCCTGTGTTGCTGGCACCTATTGCTGTGCCAGACCCACGATCATGGCTAACTTTAACCTTAAATAAAATAAAAACTACTGAGGTTAGAAGGCTGCAGTTTGGTATGTTTTTAGATCTGAGAGCAGAAAGAAAAAGGGCGGACGGACAGACAGATAGCCATCTCAAAAGATTTCTTTGACAGAAAACTAAAAACACCTTTGGGAAGTGGTCAGAGTTTACACGGAATCCTCAAACATGAACTTACAAACCAACCACCCCCCTCCCCCCACACCCCTTAATAGGAATGACTTGCGGAGACTCTACGAAGATTAGAACGACCACCATCTTCGATTACAGCAAACTCATTTCAAGAACCTGACACCAACATTCATTATGATTAAGAACATTTCAATATAACTTACTACGTTAACCAGGTTCAGATTTTCCAAAGTTGACGAACAAAGCGACTGTTATTTCCTATTATTCTTTTTACCTTCAAGGTATAAGAGGGCATAAAAATACATCAGTGTATCTCATTTTTAATGAAGCAAGTATTCATATCTATCGCTTTTTTAATGGCAATATATATCTTGAATAAGAAACAACGCAGACTTTTTTGCAGCATAAATAAAGGCAAAATTATTATGATAACCAGTCTTTCAAAGCTTAAGGTGGTATAGGCATGCTTTCAGAACGAGTCTTAAAAAAAGTAATAGACCCCTCCAGAAGACTACAGATAAACAGCTTTTCTCTCTCTCTCTCTCTCTCTCTCTCTCTCTCTCTCTCTCTCTCTTAAACAGATCACGTTATTTCTCTAATCTCTGCAGTGTTATATCTCGAATTATCAGACGAATTCTAATAAACTGGAATGGAAACTCCAATTCCGTTATTTAAAGGTCTAATCTAACAGAGAAGCGCTGCTTAAGTGTTTTATCAGGAGTTTTGTTTATTGCGCTTTTAACTTTTTCTAGAACTGAATCGTTTTAATCAATGGTTAACTGACAAGAATGGAAAGAATATTCCAATTTTGTCAGGTGTTTAAGGGTCAAATTTAAACATCCACAGTTATTAGCCAAAAATTTGACTGAGTTTACTTCTCTAAAACAGATCTTCCTTCCCAGTGGAAAAAAAATTCTTGTTATTCATCTTAAAAAAATGTTACAAAATGTAATAGATTTTGAAAAATATGATGACTTCTCAGTAACCGATATTGTGTTTACAGGCCATTAATGACCTTGAGACATTAGACCACTAACTTCGTCTTTTCAGAGATGGTTTCAGGTCTTATTCAAATTTCCTTTTTATTGCATTTTCCTTATTTTGGAGTTGTCGTTTCAATCATCCTAAATAATAGATAATAAGCTTATGTGTAAGGAAAGTTGATTTTTATATTTAAATTTGCAGGATGAAGTCGTTTCAATCATTTTAGATCAATGATTTATTTATTTAAATTTAGGAGACAAGTTTCAATCATCCTAAATATTGAAGAAGTTGATTTATTGATATTTAATATTTTTGCTCAGGTGTTTCTAAAAGGGTTGATTTATTGATATTTAATATGCAGGATGACAAGCTTATTTCTGGAGTTGTAACATCTTATGTAAGGAAAGTTGATTTATTGATATTTAATATTTGCAGGATGACAAGCTTATTTCTGGAGTTATTAGTTATGGAGTTGATTTATTGATTTAATATTTGCTGCTTATTTCTTTGTCGTTTCAATCATCTAAATAATAGATAATAAATGTAAGGAAAGTTGAATTTCAAGGATGACAAGCTTATTTCTGGAGTTGTCGTTTCAATCATCCTAAATAATAGATAATAAGCTTATGTGTAAGGAAAGTTGATTTATTGATATTTAATATTTGCAGGATGACAAGCTTATTTCTGGAGTTGTCGTTTCAATCATCCTAAATAATAGATAATAAGCTTATGTGTAAGGAAAGTTGATTTATTGATATTTAATATTTGCAGGATGACAAGCTTATTTCTGGAGTTGTCGTTTCAATCATCTAAATAATAGATAAAAATGTTATGAAAATGTAATTGATATTTAAAATTTGAAGGATGACAAGCTTATTTCTGGAGATCCTAAATAATAGATAATAAGCTTATGTGTATATTTATTGGCCGCTTATTTCTGGAGTTGTCGGCAATCATCATAGATAATTTTATGTTTTGTCAGGATGACAACTTATTTCTGGAGTTGTCGTTTCAATCATCTAAATAATAGATAATAAGCCATGTAAGTTGATTTACTGGAGTTGAGACATAAATAATAGATAATAACCATGTAAAAGTTGATTTATTGATATTTAATATTTCTGGTTAGAGTTGGTTTCAATCATCTTATTCAAATTTCCTTTTTATTGCATTTATTGATATTTTATTTCAGGATGACAAGGTTATTTCTGGAGTTGTCGTTTCAATCATCCTAAATAATAGATAATAAGCTTATGTGTAAGGAAAGTTGGTTTATTGATATTTAATATTTGCAGGATGACAAGCTTATTTCTGAAGTCATTTTTTTTTTTTTCAATCATCTAAATAATAGATTATGTTCATTATTGATATTTAATTTGCGCTTATTTTGTTGCGTTTAACTAAATAATAGATAAGTATGTGTAAGGAAGGTTGATTTATTGATATTTAATTACAGGATGACAAGCTATGAGTTTCGTTTAAATAACAACAGATCAATGTGAATTTAAAATTGTTTTCAGGATGAATTTCAGTTGTCGTTTCAATCATCCTAAATAATAGATAATAAAATTTAGAAAGTTGATTTATTGCCCAAGGATGACAAGCTTGTTGGGACCTAAATAATAGAGGTCATTCAGGGCTGATATTTAAAAGGATGACAATTTCTGACAGCAAGATCCTAAATAATAGGTTTGAAATTTATTGATATTTAACAGGAGGAAAACCTCGTTTCAATCTAAATAATAGATAATAAAGCTTATGTGTAAGGAAAGCTTATTTCTGTTGATTTATTGATATTTAATACAATTTGTTAGTTGGAGATGGTGGATTTATTGATATTTAAAAATGTTAAGTCTTATTTCTTAGTTTTCAATCATCAGACCACTGAGTTGATTTATTAACAGGATGACAAGCTTATGAAGTGCATTTATGTTCTCGTTTGTGCCTTAACAATTATAGTACAGTATTACAGGGCTATGATTCACTTAAATAACAACAGTCAAGAATTTAAATCGTTTTCAGAATCATATGGTGGTAGAATTTTACCAAGTTTGGGTCATTCAGGGCTGGAAAAAATTGACAGCAAGAGGGTTTGAAAGGTATAACAGGAGGAAAACTCGCAGTCACACTGTGAAACAACAGATGGTGGAGTTAAGTCTACCTTAGTTTTACCAGAACTGAGCTGAATCACATTATAAAGAAATTAATTTATTTTACCAGAAATAAATTCCTCTAACTCTTCATCAGGCGGTCATTATAGCGAGAAATGAATTTCTATCACCAGAAATGAACTCCGGCCCATCAGGCGACAGTGAACTCCGGCCCATCGAGTGACAGTCTGAAGCTCAACCAACTCAGCCAACGAAGGGAGATGGTGGAAAGTCAGATGGAAGAAAGAGAATATAAACGGAGGTACAGTAAAAGGAATGAAGAGGTCGCAGCTAGGGGCCGAAGGGAAATTGGAAAGACCCTTAAGTAATGAGTACAGTGCACCATGTGAGGTGCACTGATGGCACTAACCCCCTACAGGATAAACGGTCGTATCTCAGTGGCTTTAAGTGTTCCATGCTCTTGAGGTATTTAGCGTTCTTTCCTTTCCCCTGAGTTTTACTTCTCGGCATCGCCCTTAGTAGAAGTGGCTTTCAGTCTGTGTATATCAACAGAAATATGAACAGCTGAGTCTTGATAGTGAGTAAAGTCACTGTCACCCGAGTTCCTGTCCCCAGAAAAGACAAAGGTTTGATTGCTGGTCATTGAGAGAGAGACCATTTATCACGTATAAATTATTCTAGGTGTAACTCATTTCCAATGTTAGGTGAATTCAATATTAGTTGGTTTTGTGGTTTTACATTATTTATATTATATATATATATATATATATATATATATATATATATATATATATATATATATATATATATATATATATATATATATATATATATATATATATATATATATATATATATATATATATATATTTGTGTGTGTGTGTGTGTGTGTGTGTATGTGTGTGTCTATACTAGCTGACCAACCTGGCACTGCCTGAGAAAACTTTGAAGAACTCAGAAAATTTTCCTGCAACTCCTTTGAATTGTTTTGTCATGTAAAGTATGTGTGCTATAATTGAAAATTATTTTCTTTCCTGTGATTAATAATTCTGTCTTGACTTCATTGCTTTTAATAAACATGATATATGCATATATCTGGGCGCTTATCCAATTAAGATGATGAGAGAGAGAGATTACAAGGATTAATTTTCTTGTAACAGTTAAAAACCTCATAGGTAGATTTTGTTATAAATTGTTTGAATGAGGACTTGAGAGAGAGAGAGAGAGAGAGAGAGAGAGAGAGAGAGAGAGAGAGAGAGAGAGAGAGAGAGAGAGAGAGTTTGGTGGTGGTGGCTGCACAATGTTGAAAGTATTGGTGTGCGTGGTGGTGGTGTTGCCAAACTACTTGATAATTAATATCCGACCTCATTTAAACCAACCTTATAATGAAATACGTCACAACAACGTCTCGAAGCAGTTACTATAGCGAATTCTAAAGGTAAAAACGAAGAATCACGAACGAATTACTGAAGAAATTTACATTTGGACAAATAAATAAAAGGAAATACCGTATATCTTGCATGCCGGGCTTACCCAGCAGCTATTACGCTTGCGCGGGTGGGGAAGTCGTTCTCGGCTGCGGAAAGACGATCTCTACTTATAGAAATTTTTTATATAGGTTTTCAGTGTAGATTTTATCGAGGTAGTTAACAATTATTATATTAATGATAATGATAAAAATTCACGTAAATTCTGATAAAAAGTTTATTATAAGGGATTTATTGTTGCAGGTTAACCATACGTCTGACAGCACCTGGAAGAAAACCTGGAGTGATTACGCAAAAAATTACCATTAACCCATAAAGCACTTGAAGGAAAACCTGACAGAATCTGTAAAAACGAAAATTTCATTCAATTTGTCTGTATTTGATGTGTGTCACGGGGGTAGGTGTTTGATTTTGAGTTATAAGCTTCCTGGGTCTGTAAAGCGGTTCGGATTTGTATAGCGTGAAAACATACAAACATTCACCTTCATATATATATATATATATATATATATATATATATATATATATATATATATATATATATATATATATATATATATATATATATATATATATATATATATATATATATATATATATATATATGCATAAATGTATATATCTAATTTAGGGAGGAGGTATTGACTACACATTTACCCGAGCAAATGATTTTTTCCTAATGTAATCAGTATCGTGTGATTCATTTAGAGCAGCAAGAGAACCGTAAAAGTGAAATCTTGACTAGATTCATTAAACACTTTAATAGTTTTGATGGCTACGTCTGCTGGATTCATCTTAAACATTCTTTGTAATCTGTTTTTCAATTGGTTTTGTGTTCCTGAATTCAGTGAGTAACGCTCTGATGCTTGCCATTCTTTGTGAACGAAGAGATTGACTGTCATGAAGTGATGTTTGTTTATTGGAAAGGAATACACTGGATCAAGAGAACCCTACTGAGGACAAGTTCACATTTCAGTTACCGGACCTACTCTATATCGTAGTTACTCGGTAACAAACATCTTTCCCGATACAACAGTCCCAGTTGACAACTGTTTACCTCCTCATTCACGAAGAAAGACACAGAATTAAAAACTCGGAGAGGTAAAGGTTGAATTCAGTAACGCTGAAAAGCAATTATCAGAAAGTTCAAAAGGATTGAAGTTGAATGCAGCTGATGCCGCTATCGCGTTTAACTCTACTTGCTTGAAAGAATGTCTTTACAGACATACTTCAATAATAGAAATATGCTAATCCTACCTACTTATTTCCTTTCTTTTTGTCTCTCTTTTCACATCTTTTCGTCTGGTATTCGGTTCTACAATATATTTCTGAGTATTTTTTTTTTGCCTCAAGTTTTCTCATAATTAGAGAACGTCCACCCGAGTAGTATCTTTTTAGAGAATAAAATCCTGTTATACGAAACCCATTAACGTAATTCAGTCCCTAGTATGAAAAGGCCATTGTTTTCTTTCTTCACATTTCCTATATGCGCAATTCCTCTCATTCTCAGTTTCAGAAGCGATTCACTGCAATAATAACAGCAGGTTTCCTACAAAAGCGGAACTCAATTGCTTACTTCTCAGGTTATGGAAAAGCGAAGTCAGCAAAAGATTTTATTTTCATTTATCTACAAAGTCCACGACGGTTGGTTGGTTTAGATTAAGCTGACTTTGTGCCAGCAAAGGGCCTTGCCCAAAATTTGGAAAGGTGTTGAAAGGGGTAAGAGGCATGATGTTGTCGCCAGGAGTCTGACCAACCAACGAGATGAAAATCCTGGGGAAGTTTCATAACAAAACATTTGATGCCCAGATATTAGTTTTGTAGGATCTTGCTCTGAATGCGGAAGACTGCCATAGTTAAGTCTTTTTATAAGTTTTTATACAAATTATATTTGATTAGCTTACGGCGGAACTGAACAAGTCATGACGTCAGACGTATGGACAACGTATTTCCATAATAAATATTATCTCAGAATTCATAGAACAAAGTGAGCTACAAATATACAATTTATGGAGTGGAATTTCTATTAATCAGTCACATTCAAGTACCTAAAAGATAAATTTACACCAGGGATATTTATATGAATGAAAAAATGATTGACTGAGTTATGAAATTAAGACTGTCAAGCCAAACACTGAGGCACTTTTGGCCATTCAGCGCTTAAGACAATCGGAAACTTTTGACGCATCAAGAAATATGGGCTGGAGAAATGAATGAATAAGTTCCCCGAGTCCAAAATAAGCTAGATCCATATGCTCACCAAGACCTAAACAGCTAGATCAACTTCATATTCTTACTGAACTGAATTTTCCTAAGCATGACCTGCACGACAATACATCTATGAAGACCTTGCTAAATGACCCCTTCCTTCCCTTTAACCTCTGACTCAATAAACACCTAAACGAAGACCTTCTCTTAATAAGCATATCCACTAATTTATATATATCGTCTAAACAGCCCTACTCAACCAGTTTGGTAAATGGAATGTCTTATTCTTTCTGGCATTGTTTGTTTTGAAAAAAATACATGTTACGAAATTGAAAACGACGAGCATTTGTTAACAGAGATTTTCTGCTCATAATTAGTGGTAACATTATTAATATATTTGTCATTGAAAATGCTATCGTAAAACACTAAATGAGATCAAGAGTGTGTAATTAACTACAAAATAAAAAGAGGCTAATTATTACTCCTACCATTATTCTTCAGAAATACTGGGTAACTCACTATTGCTGGTTTCTATGAAATAAGCGCAATATTCATTCAGAGAAAACATTGCTGGTCGAGAACTGATGAGTAGCTCATCTTTTCCATGCTGATAAAAACCTGTACAGATGACATTTTAAAGGTCAGCAGAGCTTCAGTTATCACTCGCAATCTACAGGTTTAAAAGAACAGGAAAACTCCTGCTGGTTCTCCAGTCCAGCTGTTTAGATTTCATAGAATCTCTTAAATGTCCCATGAACAGAAGCATTTGGTGATAAATGGGATAGGATGCTAGATCTCAGGGAAAGGAACATCATCAAGGACTCATTAGGGGTGGTTCAAATTCTCCCTCCACTTCCTAGTAACTTAAAATTAGAAGATATAATGTATGCAAAGAGCGAGGACTTCAAGTGGTTCTGGTACAGCTGATTCCAAATTGCTTCAAGTATTTTATTTTTCTAATTTCATACTGTAATTTTTGTCATTAAAACTGTACAATGCTTATCAAAGTCACTCTATATCCAGCTCATCAAAATGGACATTACCTTGCATACTTATATTACTGGCTGCCACTGAGCGAATCAAGTCATTTCCCTTTCTGTGTAATGACAACTGTGTCGATATAATCAGGCTGGCTGAATACATTTTGGCTTGTCATATCCTTCAGAAAGACGGGTTTATCCCCTTCAGAATCAGGGCAATGAAGGTTCAGCATCTGAATACAGTATGATGCCATTTAACGTGAAAAATGCCCAACACTCCAGTACTGATAATTAATTGGTACAAGGCTTGGAAGGAAAAGTCACTGCCCAGTAGTATCATCATTAATAGCAACACTTGTGGGTTATGTACAGTCACTCAAAAATGTTTTGCAACATGTTCAAGAAGTTTTCGTTCACCTAACGATAATTTGTTCTTTTGATATTTAAAAGGAAATGTAATTTTCTTATTCGATTTTGGTTAGTAGTCATACGGTTAACAATATAAAAAAGAATGGTGAGTGAAAAATTCATATTACGAAAAATGACGAAACATTTTGAAAAATTTCACTTCGGATGATTGGGCAAAAGAGTCAAAGAAGAAACTATATTTCGAATCCAGATAAAAGCTTATTGACTAATAAAATAATATTGAATAACCATCAGTGAAATTATATATATATATAAAGAAAGAAAGAATTCAACCATTATCGTTGTCAAAAACAAAAAAGAAAAAATCTCATAACGT
Organism: Macrobrachium rosenbergii; assembly: GCF_040412425.1. Taxonomy (NCBI): domain Eukaryota; kingdom Metazoa; phylum Arthropoda; class Malacostraca; order Decapoda; family Palaemonidae; genus Macrobrachium; species Macrobrachium rosenbergii. The sequence goes on from NC_089766.1 coordinate 42,345,041, forward strand.
CGTATGTTATCGTGTGACTCCACATTCGGGCAGGAAAAGTTTAAACTGCCTCGTCACTAAGCCGGACCACAATCATTACCTTGCATGAGACTAATGTTTCTATCCTAGATATTGCTCGGCAGCTTAGCGTAAATAAAACAACCATGTATAGAGGGATACAACAACAGAGAAAACGGGGAAACATGATAAATTCATTGAAAAACTGGAGGACAACCTCATTGTTGCACTACTGTTAAGTATCATCATCGGATGATCACTGAAGGAGCTCCGCCTAACTCCCCTTGACTACCGATGTTGCTATAAAGAGAGAACATTACGCTCTCCCTTCAAGTTGCTGCTCAAACCATCCGTAACAGGCTACATGAGACCAAGATATTATTTCATCATACTCCTGCCAAGAAACACTTCATATCAGCGAAACACAAAGAATAGAGGCTAGGGTTTGCGTTATAATATAATCCACTGGCCGATTATTTCTGTACGAGTCATCTTTTACGATGAGGAGGAGACATTCTCCACTGATGAGCATGGTAGTCTTCTTCACTGCTGGCATTTAGCATTAACTAAATTAATGTTGAGCTTCTAGCTAATTTTAATTCTTTAGAAACTTAGATAATAAGAAATACAAAAATAGGCGTTATATATTCAGTTAACTTCATAAGAGGCATCAAAATGATAGGCCCAAGTAGCAATGAAAGAAATGAGAAATTACACATGATAACGGCATTATATATATATATATATATATATATATATATATATATATATATATATATATATATATATATATATATATATATATATATATATATATATATATATATATATATATATATATATATATATATGTGTGTGTATGTATGTATGTATGTATGTATGTATGTGTGTGTGTATGTGCGATTATATTCTATGTATTACAAAAATAGACGTGAAATCTGTTAGTCTAGTTCAGTATATTTTATATTAAGTTTCACTAGTTCACAATATACATAGGATTAGTCATTCAAAAATTTAATTAATAATAATGTGAAGCAAATATTTACAAAAGTCGTGTTTGTTGGTGTTAATAAGACTAACAGTTCAACTTGTAACAGTAGTAGGCCTATGTCTACAAAGTTCACACATATGAAGGAGATAAAACAACGATAGTGATGGCAGTTGAAGATGAAAATATTAAAACATAAGAACAGCGATGACCTCTGAAGTATTGTAGTAACATCCTTTAATTAAGTAAAATATGACAACAGTAAGCAGTATCAGAAAAAGCCCTGCTTAAGGGAAACTGCAGGTAATTTCTCGGACCCACCACTATAGTGTTCAGTTGTTTCACGCGCTTACAACTGAGTTGCCAAATAGCGCCAGATGTCGCTATTATAAGCTGTTGTCCGAAAAGTTTTGAAGTATGTTGCAAAACTTTTTTGAGTGATTGTACATGCTCTTTATTTATGAGGGCTAGGCTTTCAAGGAGTGACTTAGGGGTGGGCATGACACAGAAAAATATTTATGAACTGTTGTGGGCCATGACTGTGTTTGCCCTGTACAACCCCTCTGCTAGCTAACTACCTTGTTACCAAGTGTCAGTTACCAAAACAGCTTTCGCCAAAGGTATATCAATATAAAGAACTTCAGGTTTGTATTTCTATGAAAAATGCAAATGATCTTAGATTTGCAATTTTTCCTCTGTCATCCTGAACACACCTCACAAAGAAAAATAGAGAATATGTAAAGCTTTCTTGTTGCTGGAAAGTATTTGAATTTCTCAAGTAGTTTAATCCCTGTTCCCAAAGCACCCAGCTTTGGTCTGGATTTTGTAGTGTACTAACACTAAATGCTAGGAGTTTGGGGGCTAACCCCGCACTGTTGCAGAAAGACAGTCAGGTTATTGATCAGCCTTTTGCATACTTCTCTAAGAAGTTTAAAAAACATTAGTATGATTTTGTTGCCATAAAATATTAGTCTTATTTTTGTTGTTACGCATTTCACTTTTTAAGATATAAACACTTCTGGTAATGTTCACATCAGTTACAACCCCTTACAACACCTTGTGTCCATACAGTATATGAGAAATAATAACTATTATTTTCTTGTCATCAGTCTTATAAAAACTATGGCTCAGCATTCTGCATATTTCCTGCGTATATAATGTACGTGCAGGTTGTCTGTTACGAGTAGCATAGGGAAAGTACTTTGGCCGACACAAGTATTAATGAGTCCGTATTTCAACATCGTAAAACTTCCTCCACTCAGTCTGTGTGACACTTCAGCTGTTCGGTCTCATTAGTATATTTCGACGGTAAGGGAGTGGTAATTTCTTCTTTATAGTTATAGAAGCAATCAACTTCTTCCAAAAGAGGTGTTCAAGAGTTATGATAAGGATTAGAATGCTGTTCTTTCACCCTCTCACTAGGAATTATTGAAGCTTCGGCTAGGGACCTATGTCACAAACCACATGGTAAAACAATGGCAGGTATGGGCCATAAGTTAAGCTCAGATTCATACATGTGCACACACACACACACACACACACACACACACACACACACACACACACACACATATATATATATATATATATATATATATATATATATATATATATATATATATATATATATATATATATATATATATATATATATATATATATAAAGGGTATATAGGAAGTACAGGAAGGACAGCAAATCAGTCGGATATATCAAGGGTTGAGGGCAGTGGAAACAGACTGGTACATAAAAACATCTTTATTTGTGCCGACGTTTCAAGACAACTAGTCTCATTTTCAAGGCTGTAATAAAAGAATAAATATTGAGAATACATATAAAATATACAAAAATCTCTTTAAAAACATTTGTACATAACCATAGTTTATGCGTTGCTGGGGGGTACCAACCTATATAGAAGGGAGAAGGAGGGCGACTGGAAGACGGGTAAGAGAAAACAGGAAGAGAGACAGGTAGAGAGGGGTGGAGGAGTTTTGGGCATTCAACAATGATACTGTCTGTTTGATAATTAACGATTCCAGAATAGAGAGTGCTAGCTCGGAAGAGGCCCTTGTAATGATTTTATATATATATATATATATATATATATATATATATATATATATATATATATATATATATATAGAGAGAGAGAGAGAGAGAGAGAGAGAGAGAGAGAGAGAGAGAGAGAGAGAGAGAGAGAGAGAGAGAGAGAGAGAGAGAAAACCCCCACACTCTTATATGAATAACGAGGTCAGATTATACAAGAACCGCGAAAGAATCCATATTTGAACACGGGACAGCTCCGAGAAAAAACGATGTTTTCCACAGTTACCCTTCCAGGGTGCAAAAGATTTAAGGAGATTCCATTCCTCCTCTTGAGCAACAGAGATTACTTTCCTCCTCCTGAGCAACAGAGATTACTTCCTCCTCCTGAGTAACAGAGATTACTTTCCTCCTCCTGAGCAACAGAGATTCCATTCCTCCTCTTGAGCAACAGAGATTACTTTCCTCCTCCTGAGTAACAGAGATTCCATTCCTCCTCCTGAGCAACAGAGATTCCATTCCTCCTCCTGAGCAACAGAGATTCCATTCCTGCTCCTGAGCAACAGAGATTACTTTCCTCATCTTGAGCAACAGAGATCCCATTCCTGCTCCTGAGCAACAGAGATTCCATTCCTCCTCCTGAGCAACAGAGATTACTTTCCTCCTCCTGAGTAACAGAGATTCCATTCCTCCTCCTGAGCAACAGAGATTCCATTCCTCCTCCTGAGCAACAGAGATTACTTTCCTCCTCCTGAGTAACAGAGATTCCATTCCTCCTCCTGAGCAACAGAGATTCCATTCCTGCTCCTGAGCAACAGAGATTACTTTCCTCATCTTGAGCAACAGAGATCCCATTCCTGCTCCTGAGCAACAGAGATTCCATTCCTCCTCCTGAGCAACAGAGATTCCATTCCTCCTCCTGAGCAACAGAGATTCCATTCCTGCTCCTGAGCAACAGAGATTACTTTCCTCCTCCTGAGCAACAGAGATTACTTTCCTCCTCCTGAGCAACAGAGATTACTTTCCTCCTCCTGAGCAACAGAGATTACTTTCCTCCTCCTGAGCAACAGAGATTCTATTCTTCCTCCTGAGCAACAGAGATGACTTTCCTCCTCCTGAGTAACAGATTACTTTCCTCCTCATTAGCAACAGAGATTACTTTCCTCCTCCTGAGAAACAGAGATTACTTTCTTCCTCCTGAACAACAGAGATTACTTTAATCCTCCTGAGCAACAGCGATTACTTCCCTCCTCCTGAGCAACAGAGATTACTTTCCTCCTCCTGAGCAACTGAGATTACTTTCCTCCTCTTGAGGAACAGAGATTACTTTCCTCCTCCTGAGTAAACAGAGGCTATTTACGACCTCGATTCGGGCAGAGGCCATTATCATTCAGACGTTGCTTTACTACAGATTCGTCTCCATTTTTTCTCTTGCCTTCCTTTGCTGGGATGGTGTTGTGGAGTGGGACCACCATGACAATAAGTCCTTCTGGTGTCGTTAGAGTGATGAGGAGATGAATTATCTTCTTACGTCTGCAAATTATTTCTGGGTTAAGAAGACAAATGTCTTTCTTCTGGGCCAGTCAAGGCTTCCCAATCTTTACTTTTAATTTTTTGCGTTTAGTGAGACAAGTTTTAAAAGTTTTCTTAGCGAGAAGGAAACATTTGAGTAGTACTCCAGAAAGGTTGAAGTGAGAATATTATGGCATAAATTAAATTCTGCTTCTAAGACCAAGATTTCCTGTGAAATATTTCGCTGTGTAGATGTAACATTGATGTTTGTTCGTTTACAATTCCACAGAATCCGATCATTTTTTTGTGTAAGTTATCATTATTGTCTGCCATCACCTTCACAAACAGCCGGTTGATTTAATTTTAAGTTTAACACTTTTCAAGTCCCTATAGGATCATGACATTTAAATATGTAATAGGGTGGTTTCTTTCAAATAATCGTTATTATTATTATTATTATTATTATTATTATTATTATTATTATTATTATTATTATTATTATTATTATTATTACTACAGTAACATATAACAAAAAACATGAAACAGATGTTATGTATCCGGCATTTCTAACTGTTTCATTTCTAGTGTTTTAATTAGTATGATTTTAGTGTTATTAGTTTCTTTATATAGACGGCATTCTGAAAAATCTCCTTAAGTTATCAAACAGAAAAATCGCGCAAAATTAGGGTCTTTTACACAGGCCAGAGATTTTTCTTCTCTAAAAAGAAGTGTTCAGTCACCCTTCAAGCGTTAAGGCTTTTTTGTACTGCTTGTCGATTGCTCTCTTCTTTAGAGTATTCCCTCGGCTGAGGATAAAATAAAATTCGCACGCGCACACACACATTCACATACAGATATATACATATATATATGATTTTTATCACATCACCGTGATTCATATACAGTCAGTAAGCTACAAACGTCCTTTAATATCCAATTCACTCTACCTCGGAAATAATATATTTTCATATATGTTACCGAAGGGAAATTTTTGTAGTTGATAATAAGTTCGTCGTCCCATGGGCTCGAACCAGCGATGGACAAGAACTCAGGACTATAGCCTAGTGGATGCATTTAACCCACATGGCCAGCAAGGAAGGTATAAGTGGATATCGTCTCCCATATACAAATCGCCCGTCGAACTCAGGTGTTTGTATTTAGAGACGATATCCACCCACCTCTGCCATGCTAACCGTGTAGTGCGTTTGTCGCACACAGTCATATTATAACTTTTTATCATATCACCGTGATTCATATACAATCAGTGAGCTACAAACGTCCTTTAATATCCAATTCGCTCTACCTCGGATGTAATATATTTTCATACATGTTACCGAAGGGGAATTTTTTTAGTTGATAATAAGTTCGTTGTCCCGTGGGCTCGAACCAGCGAAGGACAAGAACGTAGGATTACAGTGGACGCATTTAACCCACGCGGCCAGCAAGTGAGGTATAAGTGGATATCGTCTCCCATATACAAATCGCCCGTCGAACTCAGGTGTTTGTATTTAGAGACGATATCCACCCACCTCTGCCATGCTAACCGTGTAGTGCGTTTGTCGCACGCAGCCATATTATGACTTTTTATCACATCACCGTGATTCATATACCATCAGTAAGCTACAAACGTCCTTTAATATCCAATTCGCTCTACCTCAGAAATAATATATTTTCTTATATGTTACCGAAGCGGAATTTTTTTAGTTGATAATAAGTTCGTCGTCCTGTGGGCTCGAACCAGTGAAGGACAAGAACTCAGGACTACAGTGGACGCATTTAACCCATGCGGCCAGCAAGTGAGGTATAAGTGGATATCTTCTCCCATATACAAATCGCCCATCAAACTCAGGTGTTTGTATTTAGAGACGATATCCATCCACCTCTGCCATGCTGATCGTGTAGTGCGTTTGTCTTACGCAGCCATATTACGACTTTTTATCACATCACCGTGATTCATATACAATCAGTAAGCTACAAAGGTCCTTTAATATCCAATTCGCTCTACCTCAGAAATAATATATTTTCATATATGTTACCGAAGGGGAATTGTTTTAGTTGATAATAAGTTCGTTGTCCTGTGGTCTCGAACCAGCGAAGGACAAGAACTCAGGACTACAGTGGACGCATTTAACCCACGCGCCCAGCAAGTGAGGTATAAATGGATATCGTCTCCCATATACAAATTGTTACAACCCTCAGGGTTGTGCAAGTTCTTAATTAATAATAGAATTGTTGTCAGTAATAAATGTAACTCAGTGCTAAAGGTCAGCGGAAACAAACACTCAAGAAAGCTCAACAATATTTAATACTTAATAAATACAAAATTCAAATCAACCTTGTGGGATATAATAAACACTTCAAAACCTCGGTAACAACCAGGAAGGACAAATACCGGTCCTTAGAATCCCACTGGATTCCTAAAACTAAGAAAGCTAAACCCTATCAAAGACTTTTGCTGGCCAGACCAAAAACTATCCTAATACTAAATCAAAAGAAGGAGGAAGGCAGAGAAAACAAAACAAGAAAACAATTATAATCCCTACCTATTGCTACAAAGCTCAATAAATGATACCTTATCTAGAATATTTATGACCCGTCGGGTGATGTTATAAAGTCGCAGCATAACATGACAAAATATACACACACACACACACACACACACACACATATATATATATATATATATATATATATATATATATATATATATATATATATATATATATATATATATATATATATATATATATATATATATATATATATATATATATATATATATATATATATATATATATATATATATATATATATATATATATATATATATATATATATATATATATATATATATATATATATATATATATATATATATATATATATATATATATATATATATATATATATATATATATATATATATATATATATATATATATATATATATATATATATATATATATATATACTTAAATAATCCAACTCCTATATAGTTTTTCTCACATCAGTGGAGGCAGCAGAGGAGGAAGAATTCCAGGGCCATGATCAGATCGCCAGTTCAGCTATCAGGGCAGGTCATGAACACCAGAGCATCCACATAAAAGGGAAGGTGATCCAATATAAAAATCAAGGATACTTAGTCTTACCTGGTGTTAGCCTCCTTACAGATCATTTCACGAGCTAGCAAGCTCCCAGATTCACAGCAGAAAACAGCTGATCAGAGACACAGAAATGGCAGGCAAATCCCCATCAGTTCCGGGAGAAAGCGACGGCACCAATTCCCTGGGAATTCCTCCTCAACAGGGAAAAGCAGGGAACACTCAAGTCGCAGGTGACAGGAGTACCTGCGAGTGTCACATGAAGGACCCGAGTTGCAGGTCAAGGCAGGAAACACTCAAGTCACAGGTGACAAGAGGACCTGCAAACAATAGTCCAAGAGGAAGATCCATAGACGTGGTCCAAAAAGCTGCCAAATAATCATCAACCAAATTCCAAAAATCAGTCAGCTGCTCAAGGGACACTATATCACGGGAGTGCTATAGCCTGAACTAACTCGGGCCGTGCTCCAACGTCCAGACATCACTAAGGAGGCGTTCATCAACACTCATAAAAATAGAAAAAACACTTGTTAAAACGATAGTTAGATAATATAAACAAATGGGAAGGAGGCGCCTAACCACACTGAATAATGTTAAATTGAGCACTTTATGTTAAGCGCTAGAAATGACCAGACAACGGACACTAAAGTTAAAAAATAATGTAAACAAATACCCATTCAAAACAGCAGCTATCTTGCCACAAAATGACTTTCTTAAAAAGTAGATATTAAACCTAGAAAAAAACAAGGCTGGTCTAAATTTACATAATGCAAATAAGGAAAATAATTTAAGCTTACCTAATACCTTCCTCCCCCAAAACCAAAAAAATATTCCAATAGAGTAATTTTTATTAAACTATACAAAACAACAATCTGGTAAAAGGAAATAGATTAACACATCACTCTAAAGACAACACCAAACATATACATAAACAGGACAAAGGAAAATATTGGTCCTGAAATCTGAAATAAAATTTCTAATTAATAACACTACAACACATGAATCTCAAAAATCAAATTGTCACACAGAAAACTTACCAGCCTAACCAACAGAGAAGACCAAACCAAAATAAACCAAAAGTCAAACTATTACACAAAATAGTTATCACCAGAATCACTGAATGTCTCCAATTCAGCCAATAACACTGAATTAGCACATAACAGACCCTACCATATTAGCCTACCTGTGGTAACCGCCCATATTTAGGTCACTACAGGTTATGCAAAATAATAGTGTCTCCTATTCAGGTCAAATCACCAAAAGTTACTAGAATTCCAAAACCTTGCTGAGAATACCACAAATCTTAAACTGAGGATACATTCATACCCATTCATACACCTTTTTAAGCTGCTGTTTACCAACCAAAGCCTTTATGCAAACCCATTGGAGAAGCGAGCAGGGCGAGGCATGAGGGAGGCCAGACATGAACCTTAAATTCTAGAAAGAGCATCTGGAATTTTATTTTCAGTTCCCTTCACATGCTTAATCACCAACGTGAATTCCTGTAGCTGAAGAGCCCAACGTAAAATCCTCTGGTTGGCTCCTTTCATACGCTCTATGAAAATCAGCTGGGTATGATATGCCTAAATTTGTACGGGAAAAGAAAAATTAGTTACATACGGCTTAAAATGCAAAAGAGTACGGACCAAGGCGAGGGCCTCCTTTTCTATGGTGGAATACCTTTTCTCAGCCGCCAGTAACTTTTGACTATAATATGATATGGGGTGAACCTCTCCTGCCTCGTTCCTATGGAAGAGGACACCCCCAATACCTATGTCACTGGCATCCACTGCAATAACAAAAGGTCTCTTGAAATTAGGGGAAGTCTGTACTGGGTTAGATACTAACACTAACTTAAGTTTAATAAATGCTTCCTCACATTGAGGAAACCACACAAACTTCTGCCTTTTCTCTAACAATTTGGTAAGAGGCTGAGCAAAGTCTGAGAAATTTTGCATGAAATCTACGATAATAGCCAGTCATTCCCAGGACTCACCGAACTTCTCTGACATTGCCCAGCCTCTTTAAATTTATAATAGCCTCGAGGTTGGCTTGCTTAGGTGCCACCTGACCCAAACCCACCTCGTGACCCAAATGGCACACCTTTGCTTTGCCAAACTCACACTTGGTGAGATTCACAACAAGACCGGCATCCCTTAAAGCTTCAAACACTTTCCTCAACCGTAACATATGTGTCCGCCAGTGGTTGCTGTAAACTACCAAGTCATCTATATAGATTTCTGTACCTTCCAAACCACAAACGACGCGGTTCATAAGTTGTTGGAGGGTACATGCAGCGTTTTTCATCCCAAAGGGCATTACCTTACACTCGTAAAGCCCGAAGAGAGTGACAGATGCAGAAATCTCTCGTGCTCGATCAGACAGGGGAACCTGCCAATACCCTTTCAATAAATCCAATTTTGTAATAAGCTTAGCAGCCCCTGTCTGATCGAGACAGTCGTCTATCCGAGGCAAAGGAAAAGAGTCATTCTTACTGTGTGTATTAACCTTACGGTAGTCCACACACATACAGAACTTCCCGTCAGGCTTCTTAACGAGGACTGTCGGGGAGCTCCATGGACTAACAGAAGGTTGGATGAGATCGTGCTCCAGCATATATTTAATCTCCTTATCAACTATATCCCTCTTAATGGGATTCAGCCGATAAGGACTCTGTTTTACAGGAGAAGCACTTCCCACGTCTACATCATGCTGAAGAAAACTAGTTCGACCTGGAGAATTCTGAAATAAATCTGGAAAAGAAGAAATTAAGTTAATTATATCCCTCCTTTGAGCAATCTCCAGATGCTCCAGCCCTTCCTTCAAAACCTCTAAATTTTGGATATTATCAAAAAGAGCATCAGATGACACCTGACAAATTAAATCCTCTGAATCCTTTAAATCCTCTAAAGGTGGTTCCATAACCCCAGCCACAAGCTCATAAACAATAGCAAGAGGATCTTGTCTATATATTGTTTTAATCTATTTATATGGAATATCCAGCACTTTTGTTTGGTCCCAGGAGCTTCTATTTCATAAATTACCTGAGACAACTTCCTCAACACCTTCCAGGGGCCCTTATATCTTGGTTCAAGGAAGTTGTCTGAGTCAGTACTCAAAACTAAAACTAATTCTCCGGGCTCAAACGACTGTGCTTTAGATTTCCTGTCAAAATTTAACTTCTTAGCAGCCTGAAAAGAAGCCAAATTTTCTCCGGCAAATTTCCAGGCTCTAGATAATTTTTTCCTCAAGTCCTCCACAAACTCGCCCACGTTCGCATCTCCTCATCGACCAGTCTCTAGCATTTCATGAAAAATCTCTAAAGGACCACGTACTTTGTGCCCAAATATCAGTTCGAAGGGAGTGACGCCAGTGGAAGAATTCGGGTGATTTCTCAGAGCAAAGAGAGCAAAGGAAAGCCCTTTATCCCATTCCTCCCCTTGTTCATAACAACACTTTTTCAAAATAGATCTAAGGGTCTGGTGGAACTTTTCCACCACCCCCTGACTCTCTGGATGATAAGGTACGCTGGTATTGTGCTGAATGGCCAGTTCAGCACACTTACCCTTAAATACCTTACTCGTAAAATTTGTACCACAATCTGTTTGAATAATACGAGGGAGACCATACCTGGAAAAGAATTCAATTAATTTGTCAAACACTGCCTTAGAAGTTATCCTTCTCATTGGGAAGGCCTCAGGGAATTTAGATGCTCTATCCATAATTGTCAAGAGATGGGTAAATCCAGACTTAGTTTTAGGTAAAGGCCCAACCACATCAAATACTAATTCTACAAATGGCGCACCGATCGCAGGAATTGGATTTAAGGGGGCTTTAGGAATAATTTGATTGGGTTTCCCCATCACCTGACAAACCTCACATTCGTTGACAAATCGTTTCACAGATGATTTTAATCCCGGCCACCAAAAACGTGCCAACTTTCGAAAAGTTTTCCATACACTGAAGTGGCCGGAAAAAGAACCATCACGAGAAAGACTCAAAATAGACTTCCGAAATTGAGATGGGACAACAATTTGTTCAATACGAGATGTTTTGCTGAGGTCATCAGTAGAGGGGCGACTAATACGGTATGATAAACCGTTAGTTACACAAAACATGGGTTTTGTCAAATCCGCAGTGTCACCTAAATCAAAACTAAATTCCTTTTTCTGAGCTTCAATAAATGACAACCTGTCCAATTCAGGTCTCAAAACATTACTAACTACACTACTACTACTGTCTAAAGACCCAGGCCTCTCTACGTCTACTTCTAAACTACTTAAGATTAAATCATCGTCATTATCGATTAAATTTGCAGCCTTGGCTTCTGCACGGGTTGTTACTGTAACCGGACAGGCGTGCACAGACAATGTTGGGAACAACTCCTGTCCTTTACTATTCAACATATCATTACCCAAAATGCCGTCAATGCTGAGGATAGGGAGACTCTCAACAACCGCCAACTCTGTCACTTTATCATAACCAGGGAAAGACAACCTGACCTCCACTAATGGAGCCGAAACAACCTGTTAGGGAACCCTCCCAGAACAACAAAATTCCCTGAATATTCAACTAAATCTTTCAAAGTTTCTTTCAAAACCAGAGACCTGGCCGACCCTGTGTCCCTCGAAAATTTCACATCAATCGTTTTAGAGTTAGACATTAATTTACCAGGCCAAATATACTTATCATAAAGGAGTCACGATTCCTTTCTACCAGGGGTCGGGCTGCCACTACTACTATCACTACTACTAATAGGAACCGGACACTTTTCAGTCTCGGGATTACAAACAACAGGCATACAAGTAGCTATTAATGACACAGGATTGTTATTATTCCTTTGGAGGTACCTTCTTCTGGCATTACACTGTGCCTGATAATGTCCCTGCTTATTACACCAGAACAAGGTCCCCCTACCTCTATTATTCATATTACCTGGGCCAGAACCAAACCTGTTATGTTTGGAAAAAACGAGTGTCTTGTCCACTCGAGACTTTCCCCTGGTTACTATCGGGCCTATGATTTCTAACTGGTGGATTACCCTGGCCACGAGCATTCACAAAAGTTGCTGATTTCCTCTGAAAATCAGTTGGCCTAGCAGATTGAAAATTCACATTCTTAATCCCAAAATTACCCGACCCAGTTCAATCGGTCAATACAAACTCATCGGCAATATGGGCAGCCTTACCTAAATTAATGGCTTTTACCTCTTCCAAATATACTTTCAACTCTTTGCTGCATGCCCTCTTGAATTCTTCGAGAAGCATGAGTTCCCTCAAAGAGGAGAAAGAGACCACCTGGCGGCTTTTTAACCAATCATCAAACTGCTCCTCTTTAATCCTAGCAAATTTGACTTAAGTAAGGGAGGACTGCTTTGTAAAGTTTCTGAACTTAAGGCGATAGGCCTCAGGGACCAGATCATATGCCTTGAGGACTAGTGCCTTAACCTTATGATAGTCACGAGCTATTCCTTCATCAAAGGCATTATACACTCGAATTGCCTTGCCCGCCAACCTACATTGAATTAATACTGTCCACATTTCTGGTGGCCAAGACAACAGGGTGGCGACACGTTCGAATGCCTTGAAAAATTCTGGTTCATTCAACTCATCAAACACTGGCACTAATTTCAAAGCTGCACCTATATTAAATTTATCCTGCAAGTTGCCTCGAGGTGTACTAAAATGATTAGAGGTACCCTGCAGCCAAGCTATTTCTAAATTAATATTGGCCATCTTCAATTCATGCTGCCTCGCCCTCTAGTTCTCCTCAAATTCTAGCTTCCTCAATTCTATACGCTTACAAATCAAATTAAATTCATCGTCCTCCGTGGACTCCGCCAAAGGACGAACAGGAGCCAGAGGATTTCCTTGCGCAGGGTTTTCTACAGACGTAAAAGGATTTGTGGAAATATTTTGTTTCCGAGGCAAATTAGCCTGGCCCTCATAAATAGTTCCTGTCTGCAGAGGATCCTCAAATAAAGTTAGACCTATGTTGACACTTATTCCATCATCATCATCAATCTCTCCCTCAAACATACTACCCTCATGCTCTGAGTCACTACCACCTACTATCTCACTTTCCCTAACCAAGCTCTTCATTGGGTGAGTCGATAGAGCTGCGGACTGGCACTCGCTGGGTTGGAGTTCGATTCCCCGGCGGGCTGATGAAGAGTTAGAGGAATTTATTTCTGGTGATAGAAATTCATTTCTCGCAATAACGTGGTTCGGATTCCACAATAAGCTATAGGTCCCATTGCTAAGTAACCAGTTGGTTCTTAGCCACGTAAAATAAGTCTAATCCTTCGGGCCAGCCCTAGGAGAGCTGTTAATCAGCTCAGTGGTCTGGTAAAACTAAGGTATACTTATCCCTAACCAAATGTTCAGCCTCAGCCAGACCTTGATACATTTTTACTTTTAACAGCTACCAACAACTGATTTTTAGTATCCGCTGCCATCAACGGAACACCCAACTACCTGACACAACTTACCACATAATTTTTACTCAATACTGGCAGATGTTTTATACAGTCAGCTGACCCTAAAAACTCTGCTGGGTCAAACACAAAACCCTCCATTCTACCGAAACTAGCAGGTTAGAAAGGTAATAACTACAGCAAAACAAAATATTGTTAAATTAACCAAGTGCTGCCCGACAAATCAAAACACTGGAGTACACCTGAGAACAATCCTGTCAGGGTCGTCAAATTGTTACAACCCTCGGGGTTGTTATGCAAGTTCTCAATTAATAATAAAATTTGTGTCAGTAATAAATGTAACTCAGTGCTAAAGGTCAGTGGAAACAAGCACTCAAGAAAACTCAACAATATTTAATACTTAATAAATACAAATTTTAAATCAACCTTGTGGGATATAATAAACACTTCAAAACCTCGGTAACAACCAGGAAGGACAAATACCGGTCCTTAGAGTCCCACTGGATTCCTAAAACTAAGAAAGCTAAACCCTATCAAAGACTTTTGCTGGCCAGACCAAAAACTATCCTAATACTAAAGCAAAGGAAGAAAGAAGGCAGAGAAAACAAAACAAGAAAACAATAATAATCCCTACCTATTGCCACAAAGCTAAATAAATGATGCCTTATCTAGAATATTTATGACCCGTTGGGTAACGTTATAAAGTCACAGCATAAACATGATATATATATATATATATATATATATATATATATATATATATATATATATATATATATATATATATATATATATATATATATATATATATATATATATATATATATATATATATTATATATCATATATATACGATGATTCACTTTTGTACGTGATTCATTTATCACATTACCACAGGTGAAAAATAAGAAACGGGTGTAGGTCTGACCGGTTTCGACTTTATTTCAAGCCATTGACGAAGGACTGATACAGAGTATGAGAAGTCACATATATATATATATATATACTACAAGAACAGTATTGACGAACATACACAGCCGTTAGAGACTACATATCCCCACTCAACGTGTTGTAGTAGTGGCCTTTAAAACTCATTTGGCTAAAAATGAGAGTATATTGTGATTTTTAGCCAAATGAGTTTTATAGGCCACGCCCTGCCTCGACATCGCCTGAGTGGGGATATAGTCTCTAACGGTTGTGTATGTTCGTCAATACTGTTCTTGTAGTAATATATATATGTGACTTCTCATACTCTGTATCAGTCCTTCGTCAATGGCTTGGAAATAAAGTCGAAACCGGTCAGGACCTACACCCTGTTTCTTATTTTTCACCTGTGGTAATATATGATATATATATATATATATATATATATATATATATATATATATATATATATATATATATATATATATATATATATATATATATATATATCCAACTGCTATATAGTTTTTTTCTCACATCAGTGGAGGCAGCAGAGGAGAAACAATTCCAAGGCCGTGATCAAATCGCCAGTTCAGCTATCAGGGCAGGTCATGAACACCAGGGCATCCACACGAAAGGGAAGGTGATCCTATACGAAAATCAAGGATACTTAGTCTTACCTGGTGTCAGCCTCCTTACAGATCATTTCACGAGCTAGCAAGCTCCCAGATTCACAGCAGAAAACAGCTGATCAGAGACACAAAAACAGCAGGCAAATCCACATCAGTCCCGGGAGAAAGCGACGGCACCAGTTCCCTGGGAATTCCTCCTCAACAGGGAAAAGCAGGGAACACTCAAGTCGCAGGTGACAGGTGTACCTGCGAGTCTCATATGAAGGATCCAAGTTGCAGGTCGAGGCAGGAAACACTCGAGTCGCAGGTGACAAGAGGACCTGCGAACAACAGTCCAAGAGGAAGACCCGTAGACGTGGTCCAAAAAGCTGCCAAATAATCGTCAACCAAATTCCAAAAATCAGTCAGCTGCTCAAGGGACAGCATATCAGGGGAGTGCTATAGCCCGAACTAACTCGGGCCGAGCTCCGACGTCCAGACCAAGATGGAATAAGATAAGGTGAGTTACCGCGCATGGTGCCGGGAGCTCAGCTGTGCTCTGTGACGTCACCTGGAGACTCCTGAGTGTTTATTTGACAGCTGTCCTGTTCGACCTGACCATCAACCTTATTATCCATGCCTCTTTTTGGATTCCTAACATTGCATTTATGAAAGTAGACTACATTAATGTCTTTGACTATATTTCCAAAAATCAAGTACATATGATAGGGAATATAATAGCAATGGAAATAAAAATTCCCGTACGACATAAGATTTATTCCGAATGTTTCATTGAAAATCTTACTACAATCAACTCTCTCTCTCTCTCTCTCTCTCTCTCTCTCTCTCTCTCTCTCGTTTCAATCAAGCGATTTTTCAAGATTACTGAACAAATTTTTCTTCATCTAATTATACCTTTTCTGTGGGATTTCTGCATTCTCTCTCTCTCTCTCTCTCTCTCTCTCTCTCTCTCTCTCTCTCTCTCTCTCTCTCTCTCTCTCTCTCTCTCATTTCAACCAAATAAATTTTCAATATTAGTGAACAATTTTTTTATCTTTTTCACACCTTTACTATGAAAATTTTTCTTCTTAGAGTTTAATATTTTTATTCTAAAATGAAGCCTACATCTAATAACAAAAGCTCATTACCTCTGGAACATCAATATTAGCTGCCTTGAATATATCAGTAAGATTTGAAACGGCTCCGACTCCTGGTTTTAGAGCATCACCATGGAAATTTTTTAATAAATCTTCCATTTCTTGTAGATTTTCTCTAAAATGATTAGACGGCCTGTTCTATCTGTATTAAATTTTCTACTTGATCTTCCTCATTCTCAGTCTCATTGTTAACAGGCAGAAGGTGCTTCATGAGACATGTACGCAGAGATGCATAACTCGGAATCGAGATCGTTGGGAGCAACATTTGAGCTTTGAGATAGACCACTTACATTTAAGTACTCTGTAGTGACACAAGCTGCAGCTTCATCATTATTACAAACATTATAACCCTGACTGGTTAAACTATTGTCTCTGCCCACTATGAACAACCGTAGTCTGTATTTAAATTCCAAAGGTGACGGATGATCATGAGAATGACCAATTTGTCGTATGAAAGAAAAGAGAAAGATGTTCGACTGTCTTGACATAGCCGTCTTGTCAATGAGAACTCTAATCCATACAGTTCATGCAACATGATATACAGTCCTCTTACTGATTTAGATGAAAAAATAACGCCCTTCTGGAACGGGAACATTTTGCCTTTCACTTTAGCATTACTAGCAAAATCAGTCATTTGATCAAGTATTTCGACTTGACGTGGACTGTTCGAGAAAGCATCTCTACCTTTCTTTACCATATCATATTTCAAACCATCAATCAAAGATATAAGATCAGATGTTTCATTACAAAACTGACTTTTCAATAAGGCTTTGTCACTACAAAATTTGATTGAATTGGCCACTAAGGAAGAGAGTGACTGAACTGCTGTTTTCACACATTGCCGTTTATAACTTCTCACGGTTAAGTGACTCTCATTAATTTTGTAAGCTAATTTGAGATCATTTACTGATAAAGATACGATTTCTGATATAGGTTTTGAGGTAACGACTTTATCTCCAATCTGAAAACCTTAGTCTATGAAATTATTCCGAATTAATTTGATTAGATTGGGTGGATCTGCTAAGACGAAAACTTTTCTAGAAGGTTCTGAAGGATTGTCAAAATAGGTTTTATCAATGGAAATTTGCAATTATTTGTGTAACCCTAAATTAGTGCTTCCCATATCAGATGTTACACAAACAACGGGATAGCCAGCAGCTTCTACATGATTTATCAATGACAGTAAAATCTGTTTCGTCATTGGTTGGTCGAAATTCTAGTATACTGGTTGTTACCATTTCCCACATACACCCCTTAAAACAGGAACCTGAACCTGAGCATGGGGTATATATATTCTGTCACTTCCCCTATCATATGGCCACCTCTCTTCTACTTTCATTTCATCAAAACAAATAACTGAAATATTTTCTATTTCTGACATGCTTTGACCTCTACTTTTCATCAAATCAAGAACTGATATAAGTACATCAGGCTCACAACTTATTTTTCGTGCCCATTTGTACAAAGATGAATTACAAGGAAAAGGAAATTTGCAGGTGTTTCTTAAAAACCGATGTGTTTTAGGACTTAAGGCCGTAAGTGACAAAGCTGATGCAATTTCCATATCAGACCACTTTTTTATTGGCTTGCCTGAAAAGAAGAATTCTATTTGTCCATCTGAAAAAGAGACTTTAGAGAACTTTTTATATGTTCAACTCTAGTATTGGAGTTTTTTACAGTTGACAAAAGAGCATTATTTTCCATTTGTAGATAAAGATTTTGCGAGGATAACTGTTCATTAGTAGTTTTTCAAGTAGCATTCTCTTGTTGCATGGAAGTAATAGTATTTTTTAGAGCTTCTAATTTTCTCTGAATATCACCTAATTGACTGTATGCATTATCACAAGTATTTTCGAATTGTGAAGTTAAGATCTAATTCTGGTTAGGCTCATAAACATTCTCTTCATTACCAAAATCCGTTTCATCCAGTATGGCTTCGTCAGCTGTTCTCTTCAGTCCCCTTTTCATCGCTCTGACATTTCGATCTGGTGAAAATATAAACGCATATGCTTCAGTAACGTATGTATGTGTGTGTGTATATATATATATATATATATATATATATATATATATATATATATATATATATATATATATATATATATATATATATATATATATATATATATATACATACATATATATATATATATATATATATAAACAAACTTATACATACATACATACATACATACATACATACTAACATTTTTTATTTTACTCCATATCAAACCAGTACGTATTTCGAAGCAACCAAACCTTTTTAATATAATTTAAAGGTAAAAAAATAGTATTTATACACACGAAAACATTTTTGTAAAATTCTCTCTCTCTCTCCCTCTCTCGCTGATCTTCAGAGACATTCTTCCGATCGTAGCTAAAGATTTACTTGCATGAGAAATGTAATTGATGTATTCATATAATCTATTAATTTTCTAAGTGAGCCTATTCATATACAGTTCTCTTAGTTGACCAAAATGCTACATGTAACATATGCCTAGTAAACCAAACTAAAGTGACGAGATTTTAGTGATAGGCTTAACTGAATCAACAGTACCATTATTGTAAAGATTTTGTCTCGGTATGGCATCATCTTTTAGATTTCGGGCATTCTTAGGGCAGCAGTTGAGCAATTCGTGCTTAAGGTTTCTGGCAAAATCGTTGGGTTGGAAATGTAACGAACAAATCACTTCTTTTGCATAGTATTCACCCACTTCTTACATAGTTCTGCATCTTTTGGGAAACTGTAAAATCTAATTTTTTCACTACCAAGAGTTGTATTGGTCTTTTAAGAATTGGAGCACCCTTATATGGTACATATTACCATGATGAATCTGTCCTCGCAAATGAAAACATAAACAGCTGTGAAAAAAGGCGGTCTATTTCCCGCCTATGTGGCGCCTGGCTGAACTCTCCATGTCTCCAGGTGACGACATGCGCATGAGCGTTGAAAACGGCACCTCTAGGTAACTCATCTTTATCTTATTCCATCTTGGTCCAGACATCACTAAGGAGGCGTTCATCAACACTCGTAAAAACAGAAAAACACTCGTTAAAACGATAGTTCGATAATATAAACAAACGGGAAGGAGGCGCCTAACCACACTGAATAATGTTAAATTAAGCACTTTACGTTAAGCACTAGAAATGACCAGACAACGGACACTAAAGTTCAAAAATAATGTAAACAAATACCCATTGAAAACAACGGCTATCTTGCCACAAAATGACTCTTAAAAAGTAGATATTAAACCTCGAAAAAACAAGGCTGATCTAAATTTACATGATGCAAATTAAGAAAATAAGTTAAGCTTACCTAATAATATATATGTATATATATATATATATATATATATATATATATATATATATATATATATATATAGATATATATATATATATATATATATATATATATATATATATATATATATATATAGATAGATAGATAGATAGATAGATAGATATACAGTATATTAAAGTTAATGGCATTGTTCATAGGTACAGTCTTTTGATCAAGACTTTGAACCAGTTTATACTTCTTTTTCTCTACAGGCAAGCTTCTTAGGAATCAGGACAAATTGTTGTAGATTATTTCCATTTGCTATTTTTAGTCGATGTCCCATTTCCTCCCTCATCGGCGACGTTTCAGGACTAAATTACAAATAGACATACAAGATTTTTATTACTGCATGTGAACTTTTGAATTTTAAACCTTCCATAATGCAGTAATAAAAACCCTTTGTCAGTTTGTAATCCAGCCCTTAAGATGCCGCGAAGTGGTGAGGCAACGGTCCGTCGACTAAAAAAATGGAATGGAAAGAATCTTGAGTAGTTTTTCCTTATTCGTGAGAAGCTAGCCTGAAGAGAAAAAAAAGTATAGACTGATTTCAGTCTTGATAACAAGATTGTCAGTGCGAATATCTGTCTGTGTGCATATACATGTGTGTGTGTGTATATATATATATATATATATATATATATATATATATATATATATATATATATATATATATATATATATATATATATATATATAAATTTTAGGCCACAAGTATCGAAAAATATCTAAGCAGCAGTAAGGAGAATGTCCTTTAATAATAGCATCATGAAATAGCGTTGATAATCTCTCTCTCTCTCTCTCTCTCTCTCTCTCTCTCTCTCTCTCTCTCTCTCTCTCTCTCTCTCTCTCTCTCTCTCTCTGTGCGTGTGTGTGTTTGTCTTTGCGTGTTTCTGGTAAATAATTCTTAACGTAGCTTCTCCTCCCATTATCTGTTAATTACTCTTTATCGCAAAGTCGTTCCTAACCTGCATTCTGGGAGCATTTAATTCTTCAAATTAAGAATTCGACCACGTCTCTCTCAAGCCTTAATTAAACCCACATCTGGTTCGCTCCTCTTGATATCTCGTATAAAATTGAAGTCTTTCTTAGAAGAGCTCCCCCCGTTTTCTTTGTCTTTTTGAACTTCTTCTGCACTTTTTTTTTATCTTTTCTTCTGCACTTTTTTTTTTTTTATCTTATCTTCATACGCTTGAAATTATGAGATCAAAATAATGTAAACCTTCAGGTACAGAACTTTAAAAACTGAACCATTTCTTCCACATTATTATTATTATTATTATTATTATTATTATTATTATTATTATTATTATTATTATTATTATTATTATTATTATTACCAGCAATCACATCCAGAAATAGGGCAGGATAAATAGGCCCTTAAAAAGTGTAAACAGTCGAGTGTAAATGTATTATAGAAATTGCTACACGCTCCAGATTTCTTGCAACTTCCGGAAGGGATCCAAGAGGCACTATTTATACAGCAGGTCGTCTCTACGTAAGTG
This sequence comes from Macrobrachium rosenbergii, assembly GCF_040412425.1. NCBI lineage: Eukaryota > Metazoa > Arthropoda > Malacostraca > Decapoda > Palaemonidae > Macrobrachium > Macrobrachium rosenbergii. The sequence goes on from NC_089766.1 coordinate 42,366,653, forward strand.
TTCCTCACTGTTTAGACAGTGGTGTACCTCCTTATTCGATGGAAAATCTGCCCATCAAAGATTATCATCGACCGAAAGAAAGGTTATTTGGACTTTGGGAGGGGGTGGGCAAAATGGGTCATTTCAGATCGAATCTCATAGTTGGCAGCCAGTGCACGGTTGTACGAATTCATTTCTCTGGTGGCGCGTTCATTGGTGGTTCTGTCTAGCTCAGTGAAGGGTTTACTACCACTAACATTGGCCTCCGCATAGGCTTTTGACTAGAGATGGGACAATTTCTGTTCAGGCAGGGGAAGGATTTTTAGGCGGATTCAACAGCCAAATGAAATTCATGAAAAAGGAAAAAGACAACAACCGTTTTGCTACTCTTGAGGTTTTGTGACTTATTACAAATCTGCCAATCTCCCTATTCTGCCAGGTAAACAAAATGTCGCTGTAAAAAGGATTATTAGTAATCAAGATGTGTGAGTGATGAAATCACATAGGGGTAATTCTGCAGTTGTCATGAACTCTCTCATAATGTTTCGATCCTTTCTCAAAAAACACCTAACATCTAGGGGAAGGGAGCCTTGATATTTCTAAATGGCCGTTCAACCGTAAATCTGCACTGCAAAAGATTTTTCTTTGAAATTCAAAAGCACAGTTGTTATTCTTGTCTCCTAAATGACCCGGAATATTTTTATTGCGTGTAGGGATTGCCTAAAACACTTGCAGGAGGAGGCTCTTTATGTCTGTTTGTTAAATCCTGAAAACTCCGATGAAAAGCCTCGCGAATTTTATTGCTAAATTATTAGGCCAATATGAAGGCGTGATGTCTTAAGAACACCTCAAGCACTCCATCGAATTCAGGGATTGCTGTATTATTGTTGAGTCTATATATATACTGTATATACCGGGTGTTTCGAAATTAGAGCCCCCCCCCTCCACAGAACAAATGGAAAGTTATGAAGTTTTCTGCTATAGCCTATCTCCAAGTACGTTATTTTAAGTTTGTATTAAACTATTTTTCATTTTACATTTCTTGTATTTTCAGACTCTGTGACAGAGTTAGATACAGCCATAGCTAACGACTCGGAGGAAATCAGATGGATCGACTGAATCCGGGCTATAACCTTCAGAGAGGCCAGGGATGCTGGCGTATCCTTCATTTCACGTTCCTGGATAGCTAAATATATTAAAAGAGATGAATCCTTTGTTAAAAGAAACTGGAACAAAAATCCATATGACTGTCATCGCGAAAAGAGTGAAAATGTTGGAACGCCTGAAGTCCTTTCTCAGGAGTCAAAAGACATCATAGCTGAGGCAGTGAGTAGACCAAGAAAGTCTTTACATGAATTGGCGCTTGAACTAGAAACAAAAAGGGGAAAGAAGAGAAGTTATAGTGCTGTATATGGTGAGTTGAAAAAATCTGGTATGAAGCCATTTCATGTTATCAGCAAGCCCAACATCACTCATCAACAGAGAGAAGACCGTGCATGGTTTTGTGGTTCATTTCTTAAAGATTGGGATGAAGCTGACTTTCTCCATGTTGCCGCGTCAGATGAATTCTTCATTTACACAGTCAGGAAGCCAAATCATAAAAATGACATCATTTGGGCTACAAAGTTGGATGATATCAGCGATGACGTGTGCTATCGCCAAGTTGTGAAATTTCCTGAATGTTTGGGAATTTTTCTCTGTTTCACAGCCAAATGGTTAATGTGGATCATCAAAGAAAAAGGACAGTCATGGAATGGCAAATACTTCAGAGAAACTGTGCTTACTGGTGGAGTATTTCCTTTCCTCAAAGATCCTGAAAATGTGTTATCTGTTGAAGAAGTCACATTTTTGCATGATAAGGCACCATGTTTCAAGGCTCTTCAGACACAGGAGCTGCTTCGAAACAGAGGTATCGATTTCTTCTCATCAAGTGGAATTTCCAGGTAGCTCCCCTGACCTTAATGTGCGTGAAAACATTGGTAGTATCTTAAAGGATCGTGGTGAAGTGCACACAGTGAACTATGATGGTATACCAAGCCTCGGCAACCTGCGAAGAGAGGTGACCGAAGTGCTCAGGGAAATGGAGTTTGAGTCTCAGCCTTTTTGCAATTTGCTGAAATCATACCCCTCAAGAATGCAGGCTGTGGTACAGGCAGATGGAGGCCAAACAAAATATTAAACACTCAGAGAGAAACTTAAATAAATACCTGTTCTGAATTACTTTTGTTTTTGTCCATATCAATTTTAGTTTATGCTGTAGAGGGGGGGCGGCTCTAATTTCGAAACACCCTGTGTGTATATATATATATATATATATATATATATATATATATATATATATATATATATATATATATATATATATATATATATATATATATATATATATATATATGTGTGTGTGTGTGTGTGTTTGAAGATTGACTTCTCCTTAGAATTAATGTAAATGGCATAAAACATCCAACAGTTTCCAAGTAAAATAGTGAAGAACCTTGTACCACAGGTGTGTCGAGAACAATTTACACAGAAAAACAATACTCGAATTCAACTCATCATTATATTCTTTGTCCTACAGCACTGCTATGAAAGAAGGTGTTATTGTAGTGCTGAAGAGCTCATAGGTTTAGAGATCCTAAGATCTCTACGTATCCTTTTCACCTTACTTTTTTACAATATGATTATAAATGTGGGTTGCAAGCACAAGAATGATTACGACTTGGTGGTTTTTACAGAAAGCCTTAAAGGCTGAGAGTGCTATTGCTTATACGGGAGCTTGAAAGAGTGGTGTATAATTACTCCCATTGGCCTCTCTTGTCAGAAAGTGCTCATGGGCTTTGGGACCTGTAGGAATGCTTATTAGAAGCACAGCCACTCATAAACTAACTGACCTGTCGTCTGTGAAATGGCTACTGTTGCGGATGGTGTCTGTACAGTTAAAGACTGAACGTGTCAGAAACTCTTGTTTGGTGTTTTATTAGGGCCACCCCTGAAAGAGGAAATGTACTAGTAAGGGAGCCATAGGCCTGGGGTAGAGTACTTGGCTTTCGTTAACAAGGTCCGCTGTTCGATCCAAGTCAGGTACTTATCAGTGTCGTTGGCGAAAGTCAATATGGGGCCAGCTTCCCCATTCGTTTGGCCCAGATTACTCTGGTTGCCCCTTCACAGCCGAGTCGACTGACAGGTCGACCTAGGTAGATAGGTCGTTTATAATCATTACTCTTGTTGTATATTATCTGTCAGTGGAGACAGATAATATGCAAATATTACTGAAGCCACGAATCTGATTCGTATGTGCAAACTTTACTTGCTCTGAATTGGGGTTAGAAATCGACATCATTCGTTGTTACTATTACGGTTTTAAATTTCAATTGAGCACCCTTTGTTTTATATCCTGAAGCTGTGGTTTAACCTGGTTTTAGTTTCCTTAAAACTACCCAAGAAATGCACGTCGAGTTTCAGAAGTGAAAAAAGCGGCTTTCTTTGCAACCTCTCTCTTTCTCTCTCTCGCCCAGCACCCCTCACCCCCCTAAATCATGCCATGAGAACGACAAGATGAATATGAAATGACGCTATAGCAGTGGTCCTTCAACTTCTTTGCCTTGCCCCCCTCCCTCTGCATCATGCCTAGATCCCACGCCCCCCTACCCCTGAAATTTTTGCCAACGATGAACTATAAACAATATGTTATCTATTTTTATAGTATTATACTTATCATAACAGTAAAAGACAATTCATAAACAAGATTTAAAATGAAAATTGACTTACGAATTTTTGGCATGTTTTGAGATAATTAGAAAACATGGAAGTAGCGATAATATTTTTGGCAATTTTGCAATTAACATCACAAATTAAAAAAAATAATAGTAACCATCAGGCAATCCTGCTTGTGCCCCCCTTGGAAGTTCTGGCGCCCCCCAGTTTAAGAATCACTGCGCTATAGGTTTCAGAAGGTCTCTGAATCCAAGTGATGCTCTCTCCCTCCTCCCTCCCCTTTTCTCATTTCTCTCTCACTTTTCGTTCTTTCTCTGCAGTCTTCATCCTCAAAAGGAACTCTCTCTCTCTCTCTCTCTCTCTCTCTCTCTCTCTCTCTCTCTCTCTCTCTCTCTCTCTCTCCTTACTTTAGTCAAGAGCTAGTTAATGCAGGAAACCGACAACAAGATACTACTTCTCTCAGATCACTAAAGGTGCGTCCAGACGATGCCTTTTGGAATAAAATTGCATGCGTCAAGTTGAAAGAGGAATGAGGAACGTAACGCATGCCTTTTACTGTCCACACGTTGCCTTTTTTAGTTGCGCCATGTCGCTGCATCCACTTTTTTGCGCGGGAATTTGTGCCGCTTACATCATTATTAATAAGGCTAATAAAAAGAGACGAAAAAAACAACAAAAAAGAATATGGATGAAGGAATATTATAAACAGAACAAAAACACCATTTTGCGTGAGTTACAGTGTGATGGCGATATTTTGTTCAGGAATTTCACTAGAATGTCACTGGAGGACTTTACCATAATCCTGGAAAAAATCAGACCTCTAATCTCTAAAAAGAATACTGTCATGAGAGAAGCTATTCCTGCTGAAATCAGATTAGCTATAACACTACGTTATTTAGCAACGGGAGACTTGTATGCCAGCTTAAGTTTCTTGTTTAAAGTATCCAAACAAAGCATATCGGACATTGTTTCCGAAACTATGAGAAGTATAAATGAAGCATTAAATGATTACATAAAGGTATGTACTGATAAAAAAAATATTCAAGTAATATTTATTTTAGAAGACATTATGAATTCACATGAATATGTTATAACAATATACAGTACTTTTCTTTATCAAAGAGACAACATGTATCATTAGACCTACTTGTAAATAATTGCATACAAAATAAATTAACAATATCCTTTCATCAAAAACTGTTCATTTATTAAAAAAATATAAATTCATTTAAATCACAAAGAACTCAAGAATAAAGTATAAGTAAAAGTTGTATGTAGGCTACTGATACAAATATCTAAGAAACATTTATTTAAGAAGGCAAGTTTTATGCACATGAATTTGTTATATTAAGATACTTTCCTTTATCAAAGAGGCATCTATCATTACTTGAAAATAATTGCATATTCTGTCATCAATAACTTTTCATTTACCAAAAGATAAAAATTCACTTAAAGCACCAACATCATGAGCGCAATGTATAGCTTGAAGTTGTGATATAATGATGACGATGGAGGTGGTTCAGGAGTATTTGGCGCCGAAATGTGAATTACAGATGACGAATCTGAAGAGCAATAATTATCACTAATTTCATGAGACATTTCTAACTCGAACAAAAGGTTACTAATTCGATGCTGAGCTATATTACGGAGACGTTCACTGCGCAGCTTTCTAATTTTGTGACCTACCAAGTCTCCGAAAACCGAGTATTATTCATCAACAGTTTTCATATTAGCATTAACAGATTTCATAAACTGGTATGCCTCCTCTTCTCTTTCATCACTAACATGTTGCTTGGACTTTCTTCTTTTGTTTGTTATGCCATCATTCGTTGGTTTTACGAAAGTACCAGTGCTAGGGATGGGAGAGGGTGAGTTAATTTCTCTAGTATCTTCATCGTCTGTAACCTCTATGTAACCGTCCACCTGAAAAAAAGATATTAACGTTTTATGTTTTGTATTTATTTCAGTTGCCTATCAATGAAGAAGAATGGAAAATTATTGGCCTAGAATTTGAGAGGAAATGGAACTTCCCAAATTTGATTGGAGCGGTAGACGGCAAGCATGTACTGTAGTTCTTCAGTGTCCATACAACAGCGGAAGCACATATTATAACTACAAAGGAACTTTCAGCATTGTACTACTAGGTGTTGTTGATGCAAATTATTGTTTCCTTTATTGCAATGTTGGCTGTCAGGGCAGAATATCAGATGGAGGAGTATTTAAGCATACAGAGTTCAGTCAAAAAATGTTGAAGAATGAATTAAATTTGCCTGAGCCAAAAGCTTTACCAGGAAGAACATTGCCTATACCTTATGTACTGGTAGCAGATGACGCCTTTCCTTTATCTCACAACATTATGAAACCATTTCCTATAGATCTGAGGAAGGGTTCTCCGAAGAGGACATTTAACTATAGGCTTTCGAGAGCTCGTAGAAATGTGGAGAATGCTTTTGGTTTGATGTCATCAGTGTTCAGAGTATTTCGGAAACCAGTTGATTTAAAAGTGGAAAATGTGATAGACATGACTTTTTGTTGTGTTCATCTGCATAACTTTCTCAGAAAACAGACCTCCTCTAGAAATATCTATGCACCTTTTGGCACGTTTGATACTGAGGATGCAGGTACTGAGAAGTAATATTAGGATCATGGAGGAATGTAACAAGCTCCGATACAGGGTTACAGCCCCTTTCTATTATTGCAAGAAGACCACCTTTAGAAGCCCAAAGAATCAGAAATGAATTTGTAGAGTATTTCCTGTCAGAGAGAGGATCTGTTCCTTGGCAACACAAATATATGTGAATAACAATTGCTTTTTGGTTACCTTTATGAAGTTTGCTCTCGCTATAGCTTAGACCTACAATAATGACCGATTATTCTACTGTACTTTATAATTATGTATGATAAGGATATACTTTTTCCCAATCAAAATAAATATACGTGAACAGATTTTTTTCTTTCCATGTTAATAAGTTTAGGCTTACCATCGCTCTAGGCCAATAATAATCATCCATTGTTCTGTTAGTGCTTAAACTCACAATGTCAAAGAAACTAGGTTAATATGAATATTCATATATCTAGTTTCTTTGGACATTGTGGGTTTAAGCACTAAAGGTTATAATATACGGTATTGTATGTTTTTCAGTAATCCATTATTCTATTTAGAAATAATGTATACTGAAGATATATTTATTCCCAGGATAAACAAACATATAAACAAAAATAGTTTTCGCTTCCCATGTTAATAAGTATAAGCCTAGGCTTACCATGGTTTTATGCGTATAATAAGCATGCACTGTTCAGTCCATTCTACTTTATAATTATGAATATCAAAGATATACTTACTTGTTCAGAATTGACTTGTTCACCAATGCTGTCCTTGGTATGAAGAGGGACGTTAGTATCCTTTAAAAAGAGTAAATGCTTCTATGCAAACCAGTTCGAAATGTATTTCTCATCTAAGCCACTACCACTCTTTTGCTTTACAGTTTTTTCATGTTCTTTAGAAAAGTACGATCTTAGACTTTTGATCTTATTTTTGACAGCTGTTATATCTATAGCATATTTTTCACTTAGTTTTTGAAGGGCATCTCCTCTCAGTAACTTATTTGAATAACCTTTCAAATCAGCTTTCCAAAGAACTTCGTGTTTTTGGTAGTCTTCAATGAAAGTTAGAGTTAATTCCTTACTCCCAGGTGACATTTTCAGTAGATTTCACTACATAATAACTCTCTTAGGGGAAAAAAGCGCACGGAAAAGCGCACGTGACTCCCAGCACCGGTGGGAAGCCTTGCGCTATTGCATGCCTCAGTGATTTCGGAGAAAAAACACATGCGTAAAGGCCTGCGCTACGTGCGCTGTGGAATGCGCCAAAGGCATGCGCAAAATTGAATGAAAAATTGAATCGTCTGGACGCACCTTAAGAGTGGAATTCAAGCGTTACGGAGAAGATATGCAACGAGGGAGAATGATGGCCAGCCAATCAGCGCGCAGATTTTTGTGTTGTTACGCAAGGTATTAGGCGCCATTGTAAAGGCAAAACCTCAGCCCTCATAACCCGGACCTTTCCGACTGTGTTGTTCGGATTAGCTGTCGTTAGTCCTTCGTCGGCTGTACAAGTGTGATCAACGAACCGTCGGCCTTTCATACTAATTGTTTCATGTAATTATTTGCTGCAATGTAATCATGTTTGTGATGTTAAAAAAGGAGCGCCAGAAGCACTTGTTAACAATATGCAAGGCTAGAATGGTTGCTATAACGGGAAAGCTTCAACACTCGGTATTGTAACGACATTGTTTGCACATTGGTCAACTGAAGGAATTTGGCCATGAACCTGTAGATGCCTTCTCTGAAACCAGTGCAAGAGCTGATTACCTTCGATGGTGTCAAGGGAACTGCAGATGTACCAGAACCAAGTTTACTGGATGTAAGAGATGTTGAAGGTTTTGGTGTGGTGTCTAAGCCTAGTGTTGATGTTTTGAAGTCGAGTCCTCGTGCTGGCGGTAGTTGTGAAAGAACTCGGAGAGGGTGAGAAGCATTTGATGGTTCTACAATAACAAATGGAAGCGATGAGAGCAGTAAGGTCTACGTAAATCGAATATGAACCTTTAACAACCGCCGCTTTGTCCAGCTGTTGGTGAGTGTTCACTTTCTATATTTATTTTAATAAGTTCATATTTTTTTCTTTGACCGTGTATTTTCGCCCTTTTCCATGTTTCTTGTTATAAGTACATCGATACTTGACAGCAGTACCTGTGTAGGACAACGAAAAATAGCCAAACCAAAACGATCGTCGTTATATTTCCTGACAACTACCCAATACTTTTTTTTTTTTTTGTTATTATTAAATCAGCGTTGATGTAATGTCTTCATTATGTTAGTGTCCCCATAAACATCTGTTCTACATCATGATATGATCCTCACAAATATTCTGCAACCTATCAGCTTATAAACACTCGTTGGTAAAAGTGGATATCTGACATGATTATATGATATAGATCTTGTTGTAAACTTGCTGAAACCTGGGTTTCCAGTGATTCTGGCAGACCTTAACATAAATATCTTACGTCTGGGTTCCAAAGATGCTAGCATGTTTTTCTCTCCGTTCTCCAGTAGTTCGTAAACTGTTCCATTTGTTGTGAGACATCTGTATGATGTCTCACAACATATAAACAAGTATTTATATCTCATTCACCAGATGTGCTTGTAGAACGCAACACTTTCTTTGATGGAGAAAGTGACGGGCTTTCTTTATAAGGAAGAGTTTTAACCGCATAGCAAAGAAAATACGGACATAGCAAATGGGAGAAGACTTCAAGTCCAGGAAGAATCCTGGTGTGAGCCCACATAAGTTAGCATGAAAGTCAAAGAACGTGTATTATAAGTAGAATATGGTGGTCTAGTTGATCTTCATAGATAGTGTGGTTTGGTTAATGAGCACTCTTTGTTGTCGAGGTCCTCCACCACTCACGAATGGTTCAAAAGGGTGAGCAGCTTGTTGCCGTTCGAGGGAAAGACAACAGAATTGCTGATATCACAAGTGTCAGTGGTAAAACCAAACAACTGTATATGCATTTTACCGACTAACTTGAAAAGAAGAATAGTATAAGTATAAGTTAAATAAAATCCGCATACACGGCAGGTCTGGACGTCTAAAAGTTAGCACCACGAAACAAGTCATGCAAATGTTCATTTAATCATGCACAATCACGCCCAAAAATTCGGACACCTAAACAAATAATCCTCATATAACCAGAGTATTAGCAAGCCTTAGTTATTATTAGTTCGGGAAGACACTGACTTAATTTGTCCTGAGTTTCCTTTCGGAAAATGTTCACTCATTTTCACTGAATTTCCTCTTTTGGAATTAAACCCTAATTGCAGGATATTGTAGTTGAAAGGAATCATTACGGAATTTACTAAAGGTCACAGCGAGGTATTAATCCCTATCCTAATCACAAGGTAGGGAGAAGAGCAGGCAGGGTTGATGATGATAAGTGGCTGCGCAAAGGAAATGGAGAATTAAAGGAAAATTTGGGCTATTATCTGGACGAAAATATCTCAGAAATTTCTTCTAACTTCATTTAATAGTGTTAAATCCGAAGAGCCAAAATCATTCCACCATAATTGTGAAAACAATTAAGGTATCGTAGAATTGGGCGTTTTTTACATCATTGTCAAAATGTCGGTTACAATAACAGTCGTTCAGATATTTATCAGTGATGACTGGAAGAAGAAGACATTTCTTGGAAACCTTGCAATATTCCTAATATACTTGTGTTTGTGTGATATGAATCTGATTAATAACGGAAACCATTGGACTGTAAAACTTTCTCCGGTAATGTCAGTCTTCTTCAACCAATGATGATAATCCTCCCCTTCCCCGCCCGACGTAGGGGAATAGTGCCGTCGGTGTACCTGACGCGGTGCACTGTAGGCATTACTTAATGTTGTTGGCAGTATCCATTCCGTCCCTAACTACAACCCTTTTTATTCCTTTTACTGTGCCTCCATTCACTTTCTTTCTTCCACCGTACTTTCCACCCTCTTCTAAAATGTTTCATAGTGCAACTGCGAGGTTTCCTTCCTTTTTTACCTTTTCAATCTCTTACTCGCAATTTTATTTTCGGCGCGGAATGGCCTCATAAGTCCCAGGGCTTGGTCCTCGGCTTAAATTATATAAATATATAATAATCCTCTCCAATGTTCATATAATTGTTGACCTAATTCCCGTGACCCTGATGAAGGTCAAATGATCGCTTAGAATCTTTCAGCTGAAGTGTGCTTTTGAAACCACCGGGGAAAAAAATACCTTTCTTCCTATTTTTTTTTTTTTTTCTCTCTCTCTCTCTCTCTCTCTCATGGAATCTTTTTTATTTTTTTTGTATTTTTTAAATGGCCAAGATAAAGAGGGCGTTTTTGAACCGGCTGCTGCAAAGGATGACATTAGAGTACTAGAAACAGTCCGTAGACTGTGCGTTAGATGAAGTTGTTATAACAAATTTTGTGGGATCTATCGAAATCGCCAGTGATTCAGCTGACGTGTGAGACAGTCATTTTCCTCAGTTATTATGTCATCAAATGAGCAAAGATATTTTCCTCCTGTCCTATACAGCGCAAGAGTAATCATTTCTATGATTTCTTACAATTAGTTTAAACAATTTTCTTGTTCCGTTGGTTCGTATTTTTATCTCCGTCTTCATAAGCCCTGGTTTTACGGTTGTGTTTTTGATCTCGTGAGAGATACGAATGAAAGCAGTAATATTTTATTGATTTAAATTCAGCGAAAATGGGGAACCACATTAAGCTTCGAAATGCCTAGTAAGGAAAGAAACAGAAGGAAATCTGGGGAACCGAATCCCTTTTGGAAATGATGCGGGGAATCCCCGTCAACAGGGAAGAAATCCAACTCAAACCCCGGAAATTCATTTCTCAGACAATAGACTTGATAGAAAGCTCTCTCTCTCTCTCTCTCTCTCTCTCTCTCTCTCTCTCTCTCTGTGTGTGTGTGTGTGTGTGTGTGTGTGTGTGTGTGTGTGAGTGTGTGCGTGTGTTCTTGAAATTAAAATAAATGAAATTGCAATGAGACCCGCTCCTTATCAACGAAATTCTTTTCAGATTGGTGACTGGGAATTTTTTTTTTTAATATTCCTAGTAGCACTGTTTTTAATTTAGGCAGCATCCAATGTGAGGATTTGACATTATTATTTATCGCAGAAATAATTATAGATAAGAAAATTTTATTTAGTCACCTCTAACAGCCGCCAACAGGTATGGTTTGGTTGAGTCATTATGATATGGTTAAATCACTGGCATCCACTTCTGTTATCTTTCTAACACTTCTTTTCTGATGCAACAACATATAAGAGGTCAGAATTCCCTGTAGACTTCTATATTACAAGCGCATATCACCAGCATATCAAGTACATAAACTTCTCATATTCTCACGTTGCTCTAATGCTTCAGTTTCTCTCCAATGTCCCCAGTCATTATTGTATTATCTGCCAATATTGGCCTTTCCACAATCCATTCACCGCCTTCAAAAAATTCTACCCACAATGTTATGGCTACATCTGATGCCCTACCTCTAATTCTTGCATCAATCCATCAATTAGATACTGACCTGCGTGTTTGAGGTGATAGATTTCCTGGTATCCAGTCAAGAGAACTATCCTTCCCCCTTCGCTTATCCAAGCTGCTTCCCTGCCTCAGACATGTCAACAGAAATATTACTCCTTACTGAATACTGAGACCTGACCTTACAAGCAGACCTATGAGACCTGACCTTACAGGCAGACCTATCAAGGCCAGAGAGCTATCTTTCATCCTGTTGCTTATCCAGGCTACTTCTCCGCCCCCTAGAGCATGCTAAGACCAGACCCTCTGGGCATATTTGTAAGTCTTTGAAATGACAAACAATCTTTCTTTTGAACAGCTTCATGCAGAAGGGAAATTTTCTCGGCTGCCAAAGCAGGAGCTATAGAGTTGGTTGCCTTGCCTTTATTCCAAGCTTTATAGCAGTTGAGCCTATGGCTCAATACACTGGCGCATTTTGCCTTTTCTGGCGTCTCTTTGGAGGAAGATAATGCCAAATTCTGAAGGTTGTTGGTTTAGGGAGGAACTAAATGGACACGCTGATCAACAAGATAGGAGCAAGGGGCCATCTCAGAGACTCTTGGAATTGCAAGTTAGGGAATTATTAGTGCAGTCCCTATGATGACAGGAACACTAGCTCAGTTTGGCATTTGCTATGCAGCTAATCATTGGGGTACTTCTACCCATTCAACACTAAAACAGTGAAAAGAGGGAGTTGGATTGGTTGGACAACAAGATGGAAGAAAGGATGTGGGAAGAGAGGTAGAGTAAAGGCTAAAAAGAGGGTGCAGCTAGAGGCCGAAGGGATGCAGCAAACCACCTTTGGGTAATGCCTACAGTGCACCACATTGGTTGCATTGATGGCCGTACCTTCCTACAGGGCAACTTTGGCAGATCCTTCTTGATCTCTTGTCGTCCTTGGAGAAACTCGTGCCTCAAGGCAGATCCATCTGTGTTCTGACACTTTCCAGGAAATAATGGAAATCTTGCTTAAAGGTTGGATGATTGTAACTTCTTCATTGGTGTTCTGCTGAACTCGCCCTTCCACAGATACTTATGTTCCTGGATGCACTGAAGGAATGGTGGGGCACACACCTCAGTGTCTCTTTCATCTTTGTGCTTGACTTGAGATAATTTTCACTGACAAGCATTCCAGATCAGCTGATGGGGTACTTGGTAGTGTTGATGAGTGGCGACCATGACGACATGTTAACAAGCAAAGAATTAGTTATTCTCTCTCTCTCTCTCTCTCTCTCTCTCTCTCTCTCTCTCTCTCTCTCTCTCTCTCTCTCTCTCTCTACAGTTTGGTAAGGCAGGTGTGCAACTGAGTGGTTCACCATGCCAATGAGCTGTCAGCCAAATACATCACAGGAGTTGGAATGTGATATTTGACTACTTCATTTGCCACTAGGGCGAGGTCTTGGGGACAGAGTGATCCCTTACACCCTCATGTACCAGAATGGCTGTTAAGGCTTAGGGACTCCTGGTGATTGATGTGTATACCATGCAATGAAGCAAAGAAGGTCCTAGTGTTCTACCTTCCAGCTCCAGAACCCTGGCCTGCTACTGAAGAGACCTTCCAACACCCTTGGGAACAACCTTAATGTGTATGACTTACCTCTGTTCAGCCCCATCCACTATCTTATTCCACCTAGCAGCAAATGACCAAATTCGTGTTGGTCAGGTCAGATACACATTTGTTATACAACAGAGCTTCTGGCTGATTTTACTGTGGTAGATACAACTTCCTTTCTCCTTTTTTAAATGATTGGTTTTGAGGGGGCAGGCAGAATAGCATAATTATCTAGGAATTTGCAATGATATGCTACCTACCAAAGTGACCTTCCTGCCCTACACAGGAAACCAAAGTTCCTATTTTATTATAGTGAGGTAACAAACAAGCCCTACTCTGGCGCTGGGCCCTGTCAGCTGTCGCATCCATATGCCAAAGTTTACAGGTGGTTACAGGAGGCATTCTTTCCCCTCTCACATACATGACTAGGAAGCTGACATTTCCAGATAGTAGGGCAACATCAGCCATGTTCTTTTGGCAATATCTCCACTTAAGGAGTAAAACTCCATATACAAAAGTTTTTATACTTGCAGGAACATATTGCAATAGCCTGTAATTTGCATATTTCCTAGATATACAAACCTGAAGTCTTTTACTGTGATATCACTTCCAACCAAGCTCACATTTGTCTCTGTTGCTGAAGGAAATTGTGAAGCACTTGAAGGAATTGGTGGCTGTTTCCCCCAACCTGTCCCTCATCTGTCACTAACCACCTGTTACCAAGCTTTAGTGAGTGAATCAGCTTGCTCCCAAGGCATATTCGTATAAAAGACTTAAGAATTGTTGATCTAAAAAATGTTAGTCATCACGAATTTGCACTTTATCATATTTCCTGCCATAAAAGTCTTATACGTTATTTAGTGTCTTGTGCATAGGTTATCATGTGTTATTACTGAATGATATATATATATATATATATATATATATATATATATATATATATATATATATATATATATATATATATATATATAATGTATATATATATGTATACATATGTGTATGTATATGTGTATATATATATATATATATATATATATATATATATATATATATATATATATATATATATATATGTATATATATGTATGTATATATATATATATATATATATATATATATATATATATATATATATATATATATATATATATATATATATATATATATAATCATCTTTGTTACCAAATAGGCTTCTTACATACGAAGTCACTGAGCCATTTAAGGTAATCTTTCTTTGTTTACACTTCCACTGGATGATCTGGCATGTTCTTTTTGCTTTCTTTCGTCAATTTATATTTTTAACAAAACTGAACATTTAATATCTTTGAATTTCATCGTACTTCCCAGCTTCCTCAATGATTTAAAATGAAGACTGATGCATAATGGGGCTTACAGAATCTCTGGAATATCTTTGAATGTGCCATTGGTGAAGAGTGGAATCACCAGTAGGTCTGTGCAGAGTTTTGTTTAGGGATATACCTACTTCTTTTCCCATGTACTCCTGTGACATTATTTTGTGGTCTGGTCTCCAGTCATTCTTCTAGTGCATCATATAACCTCTGCCTACTCCCATCCTATCTCCCAAATACAGCTTTTCAGTCTTGCATTTGACCTTTTTCATAACTCACTTCAGCCTTCACTGAATTTTGTTTCAAGTTGGTGAATTGCCACCTTGGTTACTGAAACCATCTCCTCCTTTATTAAAACTATTTCTCTTTCCGTCTCATTGTTTAACTGCCTCTCTTCCCCCGTCATCTAGTTGAGAGAGAGAGAGAGAGAGAGAGAGAGAGAGAGAGAGAGAGAGAGAGAGAGAGAGAGGGAGAGAGAGCTCCACTCTTATCTAACCCTTCCTAGTTTAATCCTAGTTTAATACATACTTTTAAGCCTGCTAAGAGGAACTGTATTGCTTTAGCAACAAAGAGTTTTCATACTATATAAGAAAATGCATTCTCACAAGGTAAGGAAACGTCTTAGCCTGAAAAAAAACAGTTTTTTTTTTGCCAATGTAGCTTCCAATAACTAATGAAATGACACTTTCCAAACGCCATTTGCCCTCCCAGCGGAAAACTGACACTTTTGTTGTCATTTCTAAGATTGCCTTTCAATTACTCATTCTAATGATACAGGTCCAGTTGCAGTATCTGTAATGCAATGAACTCCCAGTGGTTTATTTCGTTTGTAATTGTAAGGCTTCTGTTCTATTCATATTTCAGCTCAGTTTTTGTATTAATGGACAATAACGCCCTTCTGCTTTGTTATATCAAATAGCTTCATCGTTAAGTACTGTATTTACTCGTTTTTCCTCTTGTTCGTGAAAAAGCGCCCACTCTGATCTTTCAAACAACTTGCGATCGTTTGTTCCTCAATTAATAGAAATATTCTTTTGCGAAGCGAGATGCAAAAGATGCGTTGTCTTCTTAACAGGACTCCAGGGATAGATAAAGTATTCGATGCAAACTTAAGAGAAAATAAATTCATCGAGTAGCGAACGTTGAAAAATTGCGGTTAAAGAGAGAGAGAGAGAGATGTATTTATTGCACTTGGATATATCTTGCATTAGTATATGATATGAATTTAGATGAAGACTTCAGTCTCTCTCTCTCTCTCTCTCTCTCGCAAGCATAAGGGTGTGTTTTTGAATGATCAGCACCATAAGGATGTTTATAGCCTACATAAGGCGAGATCTGTTGCCATCGGTTCTTCACAGCATTACCTATTCGTCTGTATTTGGGCAGCATCTCATCTTTGCCATGAAGGTGTTGTGAAGAGGGAATGTCGTGAAGGTGTTGTGAAGAGGGAATGCCGTGAAGGTGTTGTGAAGAGGGAATGCCGTGAAGGTGTTGTGAAGAGGGAATGTCGTGAAGGTGTTGTGAAGAGGGAATGTCGTGAAGGTGTTGTGTAGAGGGAATGCCGTGAAGGTGTTGTGAAGAGGGAATGCCGTGAAGGTGTTGTGAAGAGGAATGCCGTGAAGGTGTTGTGAAGAGGGAATGCCGTGAAGGTGTTGTGAAGAGGGAATGTGAAGAGGAAAGGTGTTGTGAAGAGGGAATGTCGTGAAGGTGTTGTGAAGAGGAATGCCATGAAGGTGTTGTGAAGAGGGAATGCCGTGAAGGT
>NC_089766.1:42388120-42455620 GCF_040412425.1 Macrobrachium rosenbergii
GAGGCAGAAAAAGAAACCTTGCCGTGTGCCATGTTCTGTTGAAATTGAATTGAACGGGTTGGGGGAGGGGAGAGAAGGGTGAGGTTAAAAGAGTTCATGTATGTATATGTGTATAACTGTAATGATTGTTTTTGAGGTTGCTTTAATTCAGAAAATATAGACTATGAACTTTATTCACTGACCAGTCAGCCAAGTTATTGACAGGATCATTTTATCACTTTCAGCCTCTTTTCTAAACACAAACAAACGGGACGAGGTAACGAGCTGGGAAAACATTCGTAAACCATTTAGTGATATTAATCTTATTAGAAAATTTCAGAGCTAAATAAAAATAAGTATTTTTACACTACCAGAAAGTAGTAGTAATGGGTAACTAACGTATGTCTCAAAAAGTATGAGATTTATTAATCAGTAGTAGTAATTACAGGAAATTAAGTAAGGATCGGACCCGGGTTGGAGAGACGTCAGTCAAGCACTCAACCTCACACGCAATCACGAAGCAAAAAATCTACTGAAGCTCAGTCGTTCATTTTTACATTTTTCATTATTACTTCGATTTACCTGAATTGAAGCAGATGCATTCTCTCTCTGATGCACATTTCTGATTCCCGGATGATCTATATGAAATCTACTATTCAAATTCATCGCCCCTTATTTTTTTATTCAATAGAAATCAACGTCTTCCAATTGAGTGATTTGCTTTCCCTTCGACCACGATCTTTGAATTCTCTGCATGATTCTGTTTTTCCAGAACATTAGAAGCTTCATCCTTTAACAGGAATGTCCATTACTTTCGACAGTGTTAGTCCTTTCTCTTTCCTTCTCTCTCTCTCTCTCTTTCCACTTTCTTTTCTTCTCTTCTGAAGGCCTGGGCAAATTAGTCCAAAAGCATATAAATAACGGAGACCAGTTAGTTGGCAATTTAGCAAGGAAAGAGGCTTCACTCTTAATCTGTTAAATTCTAAGTCTCTAGAGCTCTTTAAGAGAAGCGAAGAGAGACAGAAAGAAAAAATGAAAGCCTTTTTCACCATAAATACCCAAGATTATTTGCATTTCTGCTCCTATGAATCTTTGACATTCAGGAGGAATCTGGGTAAATCTTTTCTTTCCATTATGATCAATCAACAGCCCTGCATTGGCAGTCTGGAATTCTACTACGCTATGCAATAACACTCCACATTTTATGAAAGTAGGTTGATGTTTACATTAATATACATTAAATTAGAAATATGCGTAAACTGAGACATAAGCTATCCAGAAATTATTAAAAAATCTATTAAAAGGGAAGTATGGAAAAACACTCTCCGAAGTGAACAGAATCTGACTGCTTCAAAAGAATTCCACAATCAATGTGCTTAAAAAAAAGAACAGGAAAAAAACCACTCGCCAACAAAAAGAAAAAGATTTAGCTTTTGTCAGGAAAAGTAAAAATTGGAAAGTTGAGAAAATGAAAAATTTATTTTTTCAAACGTACCTGGAATTTTAGTGGCATAATTATTGTGCTTTTCCAGATATACTGTATATTAAGAGTGTCACACCCTCCAATATTTCTTTTCCTTCTAGAAATCTTCTGATCTCTATTGTTTGAAAAACTTCAGAACCTTCAACAGCCGATATTGAAGGAGATGGCAAATACATTTTAAGATCACTTATAAAATAAGGCTATGTTGTGATCAGGCAATAACCACATACATTTATGATATAAGAATCAGATGATATACACAAGAGATTATTAAACAAATAAGGCAAAATAGTAAAAGGCAAAGAGGAAAAGTCATGTTTAGGATTTATAGCAAGACACCTTTTAACCTGACCAGGAAAAACATAAAAGCTTGAATATCCTAAATAAAATTCTTCAACACCTTCATCCGGGTGTAACTAAATTTAGTAAATATATATAATATATATATATATATATATATATATATATATATATATATATATATATATATATATATATATATATATATATAAGCATAGCGGATCAGAAAAATTTATATATATACCAATTTTCATATATACATATATCTCAGTATGACATACATACTATACATACATAGAGCATACATGAGATCACATTAGCAAAGTCTGTCATTTCTCGATAAACCTTCAATATTGTTATTTTGTCATGGCCTATCACTGACCAGCTGTTTTAGCAATGAATGGGTGATGGTGGGGGTCACATTGCAAAGTCTGTGGGGGGGCTGAAGAAAACGAAGAGAGGCTGGGGCTAGCAACCTCATCCTGAAAGACTTTCAGAAAACCGGAAGGTTCTACAGTTGAGGTGCATCCTCTCGAAAAGGAAAAAGGTGTATTTCGAAAAAAACTTTTCCAAAAAGGGGATTGACTAAAAAAAAAAAGTGGTCACTGTCACATTCATACTTGAGCTGCTGAAGAGTACGGATTAGTCTCTCTGAAGAGAAACTTCTGCAGCATGGGGCGTTTCATACACCTACACATAGTGCTCATCAGCAACGATATATTTTCCATAGAAAGTTTTATTAACTTTTTGTTTAGGACATTTTTTGGTCGAGTTTCCTTGTTTAAGGGACTTGAGCCATATTCCATTGGCTGTTTTGTCACTTTATCTTTAGGACAGTTGTTTCAGTGTCCCTGCTGGGGGAACTTTACCAATTTTCTAGTGACTGTTTTGTCATATTGACTATTTTGTCACCTTGTCGATAGTCCACTAGTTAGCTGAGTGTCCCAATTTAGGTTCTTGTTCCATTTTTGGTCATGAAATTATGAAAACATGAAAGGAATGGTGAAAAATAAATGCGGAGTAAATATGCAATATTTTACTTTACCATTAGCAAGCAAAATATTAGTTAGTATATATAGTAGACAATATATTATCAAGTCAGCGTATCTGTGGTTACTATGTGTCCCGATTCATGCAAGCATATTGTTTAAGCCTTTACCAATATTCTGAAGATGATTCTGGAAAATACTTCTTAGAAAAAGTTTATTATTAACTATTTTATGGAGCACGAACATGGTGTGTGTGTGTGTGTGTGTGTGTGTGTGTCAGAGTTAATATGATACCTATTGTCTGTACTCTTCATCTGTCAGCACTGACAGGGGAGAAGGCAAAAACGAAGAGTGAGGGAGAGGGAATGGGGGAAGTGTAGAGGGTCTGGGGTTGGTGGTATTTCTATTATATTGACAGAAATTAATTCCTTTTGCAAAAGCCACCGATACCCCAGCGCTTTTGCAACATCAGCGGCCAAGAGAATTTAATCCCCTCCACCAGAGAATCCTATTACTTTAACGCTGCATCGAATAGCATTCATTAATGAATGAACGATTTTAGTGAATTCAATTGATCTCTTTCTGATGTGACGCCAGGCGGGTTGCCACCTGTTTGCTTTTCCCTGTGAAATCAAGGATGCTCGATTAGCTCTGACCTCACCTTTCCCCTTTTCAGTTCATCACCCCCAGGGGTTTCAGCTGAGCTCTTTTTAGAGGGAAGTTAGCTGGGTCTGTTGGTGATATGAGAGAGGAACGCTTTTTAATACTGGAGAGTTATCATCGGTTTAATATTTAAATTAAACTCTGGGAGTTGTGGTAATTTTTCATCATTATTTTGCACGAATTTAGTCATTGGAGTTAACAGTTGAAGGCTTTTTAATGGCAAAATTCATTAAGGTAGTTACCCTTAGTCATTTACTCTTAACAACGGGAATTAAATCTAATAACTTGAAATGTTGCTGAACTACGTTAAATCATATTGGTAATCGGGAGTCAAGAATTTCTCTCTGTTAAAGATCTTGTAGATTTTATCTCTTTGTACTATAGTTCCTGTTCAGTTTGAAATAAGTGGAAGGATTGCTTTTTAAACGTAATATTAATCGATCATTAATAAAATGACTTTCCTTTATGTGTAAATATATGTCCCGTATTTAAAATAAAAAAATATGTATTTAAGATATTTTTAAAATATTGAAAAAGTGTTTTTTTCGACTATTTGCTCAAAATAAACCTGTTTCATTCTAAACAAATCGTCAGGTTGTTGGACTTTTATAAATCCAAAAGCGCGAAATGGAAGGATATTATAAAAGTCCCAACCATGGGTTGAATACTGAAGGAAGAAGAAATTCCGGGCCATCTGGTATGCAGTCACATGACCGTCTTGGGAAAAAGTGATTTACAAAACTGCTTCCTGTCAATATGTAATGCTCTCTTCCCTGGTGAACACCCATAGAGGTCTTCCCTAATGGCGTCATCAATATTGACCTTTTGCATTTAGTTGGCTGAGGAAATTGTGGGAAGATTGTCAATACGAGGAAGTTATTTCTCCGGACACGCCAGGTTCCGGTGTTGTCCGGTCTTAGCTGGAAGAGTCAACATCGATATTGGAAGGAACATAATTCCAAATGATAAATTTCCTCTCATTTTTCCACTTATTTATGAAAAATGTTATCTGAGATGATGTTATTCATCAGGGAATGTAAGTATATGACCTCAAATGGAAAGATTTATATAGTAATAAACTTCTTTGCCACTCCATTCATGCATGTAATTTATTTCAAAGGATGACTAATTTATGACACATGCTTCTTTTTCCTCTGGCGCTTGTATTCTATAAAAAAAGAATACTTTTGTAGTTTGACGTTAAAGCCTGGGATTTTGTTATCACTTATGAAATTAATATTTATTCCTTTTCCACCGAAGTGAATCGAGTCACAGCTTATGCAGCCAAATGCAAATAGTGAACTTGAATCTCCGGTAACGTTTTTGCAAATATCGATTATTTTGAATAATTTATCTAAACTTCAGTATGGAAGTTTTTCTAGTTAACTTCATATTTAAAACTTTTATATCACGCCCGAAGGTAAAACGAACAATTTTCGAAAAGCATTGCAAAAAGAGGTGTTGAAGAATAAGATAATAAATCGATAAATCATGTCAGTCACCATCAGCCAACACTTCAGGAGTAACTGAGAAGGCCCCCATCTGAGGCTGATGACACCAACAGCGAGGAGGTCTTTCACTCTGGCAGGAAGAGAGAGAACAAAACAGAGCAAATTTCCAACAAGACTCAACTTCCATCCAAGACATCCCTGAAAGGAAGGAGAGCCAAGTTGTCATAAATCCATATATCTCGAGGTATAACATTGTCACTTTACTTAAGATTTCTACATATCCAAAATACCGCGTAGGTGGGTAGGCATTACTTAAGTTTCTTCACAATGTCCCTTCGGCACCTAGTTGCAACCCCCTACATTCTTTTTATTGTACTTCCGTTCATATTTCCTTCCTTCGTTCTTACTTTCTACCCTCTCCTAACAATTGTTTCGTAGTGCAATTGCGAGGTTTTTCTCCTGTTACACCTTTCCAGCCTTCTTATCTCGCAGGTTCCCTTTCAGCGCAGAATGGCTTCATAGGTCCCAGCGCTTGGCCTTTGTCCTAAATTTTAGAATCCAATCCACCTCCAAAGTCAGTCATAGGGAGAGTAACAAACAAAAGGTGCATATAGCAGAGGCCGTGTCCATAGGCGAACCAGATGCCTTCTTCTTCTCATCCCTGTATATCAGCTTAACTCAGTTTCCCATTATATCAACGAAGGATCAGAACAAGCCAACAAACCCTTTGAGAAAACTGACTGCCCGATGTGAATCAGTGCGCGCCTTAAGAAGCCTACTGGTAGATCCTAAATACATTTAGGGCAAATATAATTATGGATAATACCATAGGAAAAATAAGGACACAGATGATCTTTTAATTTAAACGAAGAACCAATAATAAGGGACTTCTTTGGAATTAAGTTGACTTTGATGTCCGGGAAATGTTCCTGAATAATTCGAGTAAATCTGTTTTGAAGGATGATATCATTCCTACACTCCATAGACTGCTGGCCCTCTCATCTAACTGGAATGGCTTTCACTATGAGAGTTTGTTTCTAGTTAACTTCTTTAAAGGTTACTGTTTTCCACCCCGGCTAGTCTGTAAAAAGTTACATCAATTACTAAATAAGCAGTATACTACAAAACACAAAGTTTAAGTGTACAAAAAAAGAATTTTCACGCAAGCTTCCTATATATCCATGACCTAACATTTCAGAAATGATTTACTCAAATTATTCAAGAACACATCCCTGCCATCAAAGTCAACTTAATTCCCAAAAACCCCTTTAATACTGGCTCTTTGTTTAATGTAAAAGATCAGCTTCGTCCTTATATGTCTTGTGGTGTTATATATAAATATATTTGCCCCAAATGTGTTTCAGGGATTTACGTGGAATCCACCAGTCGGCTTCTTAAAGTACTCATTGACTCACATCGGCGAGTCATTTCTCGTGCAGGGAGCAGAATCTCAAACCCAGAACACTCCAATACCAGAAGGCATTCTAGACAGCGCAAAACTTTCATTGAGAACAAGGATTTTAGTATCATCGGTCACACTGCCAACCCTCAAGACTTAACGACCCGAGTCATTATTTATAAAACAGCTTCTTTCATTGTTAATACTCAGACGTCTTCAAAAATTACTTTTGCCTCCATCACACTCAGTAAGCGTCCATGTCGATACCTTCAAGTTCCCTTATTATGAGGTACTGGTGTAATTTATGACAAATATATTATTTTTAGAAAATAAAATCCTTTGACGCGCAATGGGAATTGAGGTTAGCTTGCATATTACCGACAGCACGTCATCGATGTGTCTACAGTTTGATAATTTTTTCTCAAAATGTTGATACATGCAGGATTTCACCTTTATGGAACACAGGAAATTAATTATATTAAACTTTTTATTGGTATAACACAATAGTAAAGTTCTATAAACTGCTTTGAACAAAAAATGGTTTAAAGATGTCCATAATGATATATCAATATGTAATACAATCATTGTCTAATTGAACTGCGGTAATGAACAATGATTTAAAGCGTACAGATATTATTATAAACCGAAATTGGACATGATACCGTCTTTACATAAGATGATACTTTTACAGTGAAAAGCCTTAAGTATTTATTATATCCATTAATTATCTGTACTCAATTCGGTAATGTTACACTGATTTATTATGCAAGTTTACATCTAGAATTCGAACGGCGTGGGAATATGTAAATGATTAATAGGCAGCAAAGCGTTCAAGGCAGCTTGGTATTCCGCTTTTAGTTTTTTATGAAATTGATACAGGACGTTACAGGAATTTCAATCCAAGACCTTTGCGCTTACATGAAAATGACCTTTAGTTCTGTGAATTGTTGAACCAAGTTATTCTTCTCGGGTTAATTAAAAGCTATGCTCCACGATGATAGTAATTCATATATCAACTGAAATTCAGGAACCTGGTTTTAGAAGCATTTATTTTTCACAACCTTCTTTTAAAAGTAATATAAAATTCTCTTAGATTCTCTTTAACTCAGCTTAGTCATAAGAACTTTTATTACTACTCGACTACTGCACTGGATGACAATTGTGGTTTCTCTCTCGAACTGGTATTGACTGATATTCAGCTACAGATTCAGTCCGTCGACAAACTTCAAATGTGTTAACAAGTTAATGAGGCTCTCCCAATCACCTACATATGTAAGGAGGGAATCACACCTTTGGTTGAATCACACCTTTTATTTTAGTCACAGCGGGTGTGTACCTTGTACATTGTATGCTATGGCCCATGGTGTGAAGCAGGCTGATATCACGTTGAGGTGACTACCTGGTTAATTGCTATGCCAGGAGTGGATCTCGAAAATATTCAGAATTCTGTAGTGGCCATAACATTGGCTCTTTCGTTTTGGTACCTCATTCATTTGCCCTCAGTTCTGTCACACAAACAGCCTCACCGACACAAACACCAGCGAGGAACCCCTTAGCAGTGCCTTTCAAGTTATCTGGTTGTGGGTTGGTCCTGTTGTTCGTTTGAGCTTGGATGATGTTGACTGTGGGTGAAAGTTGGAAAAGAGAAGTCGTAACACCTCTTAAGAAGCCCTGAAAAATTGCTGCTTTCATTGACATTAGACAGTCTTAGGTACCAGTAAATTTGTACTTAGGTGAATCTGAGTCACCAGCGCCTTATGTGTATGGTTGTCATCTCTGCAGGGCATCACTTCTGTCTGTAGGTGGGTTTCCTGGAGGAAACAGATTTTAGAACATAATGGGGGTGATTATTCTCCTAATGAGAAGGACCAACAGGATTAATAGAGTACATGGTAAGTCCGCCTCTAATATAAGGACAATCTCGTGCATGTCATCGTCCGGCTGTATTTTGTCAAGGTTAAGATGAGGAAAAGTCATCAGTCAGCATTTGACCTTACCAGAGTGAGGAACAAGGAAGCTCTCTTAGTCGGGATTAAGGTGCTCTTCCCCTGAGCAGTCCTTTCAGTTTCGACGACCCGACCGCGACCACAGCTTGTTCCGTGTATGGACGCAGATCGAATCAGAGGCGAAAGTAGAAATTCCGAAGGGGAAATTTGCGACCGTGACCCTTCTTTTCCATGTTTTCTAGGTTTTCTCTTTTGGTAAGCTTCCATGCTCCCAGCGACGTCTCAAACATGTGCAGTGACGCCCGGACGGTCTAACCCTGTGCTCTATTAGTCCTGCAGAGCAAGGCCTCCCTAATGACACGAACTTCACACTTAGGGAGAGAACTGTATATAGGCATAAGAATGCAACTGGCAATCAAATAAGAAAATCAACTTCAGCCCGGATGATTTGGAATTATATTCAAGATTCTCAGAGTTACGAAAAACAGTATGACCGACTACGTCCAAGACACCGACGAGCAACACTAACACCAAAGCACCTTGCAAGATCTGCAACGCATTGCATACTGCACTACGTCTCCCTTTCAATGTCCAGCCCAGAAGTAAAAAATATAAACGATGAAACTGAAGCAAAAAGGCAAAGAAATAAAACGGGAACGTAATAAAACCGGGAAACAAAATCTCATTTGTCAATATATCCGTGACCATTCAACACACTGAGAGAGAGAGAGAGAGAGAGAGAGAGAGAGAGAGAGAGAGAGAGAGAGAGAGAGAGAGAGAGGGGGAGGGGGAGGAATATGGCAGCAGGTATCAGACACTTTCCCTCACACGTTCAATATGGAACAAGAACACCAACATATATTAATCTGTTACAAACATCAAGTGCGAAAAGTGACGGAAAATAAAAATTAAAAGCAATTATATTCAAATTGATCCAAATGATCAAGTGCTGACATTCACCGCCTTCAAAAACAACCAGAGTAACACACAGGAAGGGTTAATTGCCTTTGGACATGTCATTCAGCCAACATTCCGTCAACTTCATCATTTTCTTATGTGAGGGATTTATATCCAGTCAGATGACTTTGACCCTCGTATTTACTATTGCTCTATCTAAAGTAAGATTAAAATCTCGCGTCCTTATAATCTCTCTCTCTCTCTCTCTCTCTCTCTCTCTCTCTCTCTCTTTCAAGTGAGCGTGTCCGTCTCTAAGTGCATTGAAGTTCATGTTCCATTTTTAGTTTTCTGTAAAAGAAAACTATTGAGATGGCTTTGCCCGTCCGTCCGCACTCTTTCTGTCCGCCCTCAAATCTTAAAAACCAATGAGGCTAGAGGGCTGCAAATTGGTATGTTGATATTCCACCCTACATTCATCAAACATACCAAATTGCAGGCCTCTAGCCTCAGTAGTTTTTATTTTATTTAAGGTTAATTTAGCCATGTCCGTGCGTCTGGCACCGGTATAGGTGCCAACAACACAGGCCACCACCTGGCCGTGGCTGAAAGTTTCATGTGCCGCAGCTGAGTTTCGTGGGCCGTGGCTGAGAGTACATTATACGAGTACACTGTACAGAAAACTCGATTGTGCCGAAGAACCTTCGGCGCATTTTTTACTTGTTTTATTTTAACAGTAATTAAGTTCTTTGCTACAAGTTATCACCTTCTTTGATATTTTGATTTCTGAAACAAATTAAGATAATCAGCTGACTTGCTGGATTGGTGCTTGACGATAGTATCTACGTTATTTAGATAATTATTCCCAAAACAAAACGAAACTGGCCCTATCAGGCTCATCACACCCACAGGGGGATTCAAGAGGGGAGAAAAAGTCCGTGTGTTCTTTTCAACCTCTAGTTTGCCACAGGGAGGGCTGTGCATCATTACAAAAATCAGGGACCTAGAATACGCCGTTAACATGTCAGATCATTTGAAAACACAACAGATAGAATATACTATTTAGGCCAAAGGCCAAGCACTGGGACCTATGAGTTCATTTAGCGTTGTAAGAGATATTGAGGGTAAAGAAGGTTTGAAAGGTGCAACAGGAGGAAAACCTCGCGCTTGCACTAAGAATCAGTTGTTAGGAGAGGGTGGAAAGTAAGACGGAAGAAAGAGAATATGAACGGAGGTACAATAAACGGAATGAAAGGGTTTGCAGCTAG
The DNA here is from genome assembly GCF_040412425.1 of Macrobrachium rosenbergii. Classification (NCBI taxonomy): domain Eukaryota; kingdom Metazoa; phylum Arthropoda; class Malacostraca; order Decapoda; family Palaemonidae; genus Macrobrachium; species Macrobrachium rosenbergii. The sequence continues at coordinate 42,398,493 of NC_089766.1, forward strand.
AGGCTGAAGGGACGCTACAAAGAACCTTAATACCTACAGTGCGCCGCATGAGGTGCACTGGCGGTACTGCCCCCTATGGGGCATTTTGTTATGCAAGAACACCTTCTGGACCCTCCCTCTGCGATGCCAGTGTCGCCTCTAGTGCCAAGTTCTGCCTTCACAGCCTCCATTGTTAGCAAGACATGAGCGCATTGATGGAATGGAGTCCTTGTGATCCTATTCTCCTTGAGGGGGCCTCTCATTGGCTTCTTCCAGGCTGTAGAAAACACCCTGAAGGAGTTATTTGTACTCCAAGAGATCAGTTCAGTGCAGCGTGGGGGCTGTCATCTACTGTGATATCTATCACAGAAGTACTGGGATTGTAATAAGCAAAGGGTAAGACAGATATGCACTTGGCAAAAATACTTAGAATCCCATGTTATACAAGACTGAGGAGAGAGAGACGGAGAGAGAGAGAGAGACTGATTTACTTGAGCCAGAAGCCAGAATGCTGTTTGGAAAGTTGCAGTGACCACTGACCAGGCAGTTTGACAGGGACAGGGTTTGTTCATCACATAGGCGTCCCAGATGTGCTGAGAGGGTATCATATACTTGGTCCCCACACCTTCTTCCTTGTCTGAACGAATACTGCACTTCTGTTGTCAGTCCTTCTAGTGTTTTTCTGACTACCCAATCAAAATCCCCAGTCCTTCAAGTATCTTTCTTACCACCTAATCAAAATCCTCAGTCCTTCTAGTTCCTGTCTTACTACCCAGTCAAAGTCCCCAGTCCTTCTGGTATCTCTCTTACTACCCAATCAAAATCCTCAGTCCTTCTAGTATTTGTCTTACTGACCAGTCAAAATCCTCAGTCCTTCTGGTATCTGTCTTACTAACCAATAAAATCCTCTGTTCTTCTGGTATCTCTCTTACTGCCCAATCAAAATCCTGTCCTTCTAGTATCTTTCTTACTACCCAGTCAAAATCCTGTCCTACACTTTCGTCAACATGCTTTGGTAATGTTGTGGTCCTATAGTTCTTATTCCCCTGTAACATCTTTTTTGGAGCCTCTCCCTCTTTGAGGCATATCTTACACACCCTAGTCATGCACTAAATCATCCTTTCACTTCACTTATAAACACAAGTTTTTTTGGTTTGTTTTCATTCTTCAACATCCTCTTAATTGTTGGCCTTGCAACCCCTGAGTTACTTTCACGATCATTGTTGGCTTACTCCTATTCACGACTGTCACTCCAATATCATTCAAATCTGCCTCATCTATCTGTCATATTTTAGTCTATTTATGAATATTTTGCTTTTGGAACCGAGTATTTCCAACAACGAGTTGCCCTTCAGATTATATTAGTACTAAATTCTGTTCATTCTCAAGAACTCTGTTCTTGCCAAAAGCCCACTTGCCAAAAACCCAGTCTCTCCCTGTCACCACCTTTGCAATTAAATCACCTAGCACATCCATCTTTTCAGATTCTTTCTACCCAGGTAGGAATAGATTATTGCTCTCTTAAAATTTCCGGCCCTCTCAGAATTGGGGAATAAAACAGTATCACTCTTACCACAGCGTGTGTGTTGTGGGTCATTTTATGACTGGGAGAAGGGGTTTTTACGGCCAAACCAATGAATTCACTTTCCAAATTTTGGAGAAAATGAAATAAAATGAAATAACAAGGAAGTTTAGTGATTGTGGCTGGGCTTGAATGTAGTTCGAAGGGGAACTGTACATTGATATGCTAGAGGAGCGTGTGTGCTGGAGATGACTGGAATAACTGACATGAAAGACAAGTTATCCACTGCGCAGAATGCAGTAAAAAAAAAAAAAAAAAAAAAAAAAAAAAAGAGTAACGGATCCGGGGAATGAATATGATTAGCGCTTGTTGTGTCAGGAAAACTGTGGGTAACTGAAAGGACACAAATAAGTTGGTCAAAGGATTTTTTAAAGGAGAGTCAAGTGTGGCTGGAGAAAACTTTGTCATAGTAAAATGTTTAGTGAAGTCATGAACAGTGAGTGGAAGCGGTTTTTAGGAGAGCCTGAATCAGCATTTCGTTAGGATGAAGAACAAATGCAAGGTGGTTGTGCTGGGCGATGTGAATACTGTAGAAGACAACAGAGAAAGTAAAAATGCAGCAAAACCATAGCTGATAAGAATGAAGTAAAAAGAGTGAATGAAAATGAGGAGAGCCATTCTCTTAAGAAGCAGCTATTATTGTTCCGCAGATTGTGTCGTTTTGCATCAGTCTTGGTTTTTCGTCTTTCCTTCATTCGCAGCTGCAGTGGTATTGTGAAGTGGGACAGGCATAACAATGAGTCCAGCAGACGTTCAGTTGAGGAGACCGAGATGAATAAGATTCTTTTGTGGATGCAAAACGTTCTTGCGCTGAGGAAAGAATTAATTTTCATTTGGGTGTTCACACTTCGTAGTCAGTGTCAAGTAGGAATTTACCTTAAAAAGTTTTATTCTTTATGAAAGACAACGATGGCGATGGAAGAGCGAACGCGTTGTTATTTGAACAGTTATACTGATGCTGAGTATGTATGAAGGTCACATAAATTGAAAAAAAATGTTCTGTTTTATTGTATAATTCAATTATCTCTAAATACTAGAAATGGAAAAGCCTTATTTATGCTTAGTGCATTTGGTGCTCTCCTTTATCTAAGAATATTTCTTTATGGTGTTTTATTCTGATATTCTACACATGTACTGTATATGTCCTTTTATTGTGGAGAATCACTTAGTTTCATAATCCGCATCTCATTCATATCATAATTTTCACCTCTCTTTCATAATCATTTCTTATATTTGTTTTCAATTTTATCCTTTTAGACTCTGAAGGGTTTTTATGTGCATTTATGCGTATTTTCGTCTATGGCCATTTGTGTCCGAAATAAAGCTTTTGAATCTTTGATTTCAATTTGAACTTAGTGGCTACTGGTCTGGGGTAGTGCCGTCAGTGCACCTCAGGTGTGGTATACTGTAGGCATTACTAAAGGTTCTTTGCAGCGTCCCTTCGGCCCACAGTTGCAACCCCTTTTTTTCCTTATGCTGTACCTCAATTCATGTTTTCTTTTTTCCATCTTACTTTCAACCCTCTTCTAACAATTGTTTCATGGTGCATTTTCCTCCTGTTACACCCTTGTAACCTTTTACTCTCAATTTTCCTTTCAGCGCTGAATGGCCTGTGATCGTAGGTTCCAGCGCTTGGCCTTTGGCCTGAATTGTATATTCTGTTCTATCCTCTATTTTGCTTAGTGGCTGCTGGTTGGGGATTTTTCTGCACAGGGATTCGTCCTCAGATTTTAACAGCACCAGTTTTTGTTCAGCACTTTGTGTATTTCGATTCATATAAAGTATGGCTATTGGTAAGCCATACTGGGACTATTATGGTAATACCTGCAGTGGGCGTTACAACTGACCTGGGGCTATTTTGTTTTGATGTAAAGAACTCGATTGGCTGGAGGTTTCTCGATGACAGTTTGTTTTCTCAATTTTGTATGGTAAATCCATTGTAAAAAACAAGCAATATTCTAATAATAAAGTTTTTTTATAATTATAAGAATAATATTATTACGAGCTTCACAGGAAAATACACATTAGTAAAATTGGGATAAGAACAATCTCCGTAAAATTCGTATTTATCCCTTATTATCATACACCACCACCGTACTTTCTCGTAACGTCTATACTAACAAAAAATTACGACCGTTTTTTGCATTTCAGTAATAGTCTCTTTCACAAGTCGTAGCATGTTAATGCAGATACATGTTACGCAACATGCTTGATTTTTTTCCCTAAATTAAAATATGATAAAAGGCAACTTTGGAGTAAAGCTACTTTCTCAAGAAAGGACGAGGCTTGGCGAAGAAATATGTTGTGCAGAACAAAATGATTTTTAGTGATCCATTATTTGAATGAAAGATGAATAGTAGTGATTGTGTGATTAGAGGATAGACACATAAACAATACCCAATAATCATGTAAAGGTCAACCGAGGTATTGTGGAAACTAGTTCAGCTTAAAGGGCCATAAAGCACCTGGTGCCCAAAATGAATCGTAGGCAAGAACTGGGAGGGAATCGTCGCCCTGTGAAAAGGCAGCTACGAGGGGCATTATTATAGGAATGCCCCTGAGGGGACGTCACCCAAGCACCACAGCAAGAGAGCTGGGCATCTCTCGCAGCACTCAATCGTTGGCGAAACAGGTGGGAGGAAGAAGGATTTCTTGGTGACCGGCCCAGACCAGGCGAGCCAAAATCTACCACAGCTGAACAGGACAGGGACAGGGCAATAGTCAACGAGGTTGAGAGAGACCTCTACCCCAACGTTGAGATTATTGGGGTGAGTGAAAGAGATCGACTGCAACTTGAGGCCTCTACAACGACGGTGAGGAGGAGACGCCTTCATGCAGAAGGTAGTCACCACCGCACGCCAGCGAAGAAAGATAAATTGACAGCAGAGCATTAAGGTTCGAGACAACAGTTTGCTTTATTCTTTCATCATTTAAGTCATATAAAAATTTGGTATAATGGAACTGGCAGAGAAAATTTTAAATAATCTGGTCTAATGGAAATAGTTGAAAACAGAAGATAACAGAAAAAATTGGACGCATGCCAAATACACTTATGACCGTAAGCAAAAACTCCTCCAAAAACCAGAATGCAAAGCATTTCATAGCATGAATACTAGAGACTTGAGTTGTTCCTTGTTTTCTCCTTATTATACAATTGGTGGTAGTTTGTCATTTGGCAAACTCTATCCTCTTGTTACTTGTCTCATTTAGCGATCTTGTTCCCAAGTTACCACTTCTAGTGGAAGGAAGTCTTCTAGATGTCACTTTGGAGAGCTAGCTCTTCAATGCATTGCGCTGATTTTGCACTTCTGTTGACGCACGTTTGGCTGTCACCATTTAAAGGTTACAGAAATGAATTTAAGATAGGTGCGCGTCCAAGCGCTTGACCTAAATCTTTAAACTCCAGTTACTACTTAGTGGAGCTACATGACCAAATCTAGTGGAGTGGTATGTTGTCCCTTTCTAAATACATAGGAGCTAAACTTAATATACACATGTAATTTCTAAAAGTCTGCTTCAGACAAAGTCCATCCGACAATTTACGAGTAACAGGTATGTGTGCAGGCACGAAGTAGTTCAACAGTAAAGACAGCGTCGAAAGACCTTCAGAAGGTCCAAACAGACTTGTCCCGGCTGTTTCTCAAACCCAAACCGGTGGGTATTACTTGACTTGTCCCGGTTATTTCTCAAACCCTAGTCGAACTTCAAACGCCTAAACATTTGTCTATAAAAGTTTTCCCACTAAAAAACTCAAAGGTTTAAAAAATAAAAATACAAGTCACGCATGAACGCTGTGATACTGAATCGTCTATTTAATCACTAAATATGCAATTACTCTCCTGACCCAACTCAGGAAATTTGAAGTTGCTTGCTTTGCCAAGCCATAGAAGTAGAACGATCTGTTGATGTTGAAACCACTCAAAACCACACACATATTTATCGATTGCATGAACATTAACAGGGGGGAGGGGGGCAGGGTGTCCTTGGACTCTGTATATTTCTAGTATAGGCAATCCGTAGAGTGTTCCTGCCTTTCATTGCCGATCATTTAAACATTTGAGTAAAAAAAAAGGGGGACAGAAGGATTCAATTGCCTCTTTTCAATGCATAATATCTCGGATTTTATTTCACAGAAACATGTGACATAAGACCTATGATAAGAGTTTCCAGATAACTGCTATTGACCTGGAAGTCAAAAAGAAGGAAAAAATATTCTCTGCACTCTGAGAACCTATTTGTAAGACATGGCATCCTGTACTGACCAAGGCTTGCCCTCATTGCGGATTCTTCTTTCAATTTTATTTTCTTGGTGGCTCAGCTTTGCTGTTAATTTCCTTCACGAAATCGACAGTAGAAATCTATTTTGAAAATTAAGTGGAAAAAAAGATTGCTTTTACTCATGACGTTTCTTTCATTTTGATGTAAGAAAAAAAATAATAATATATTAACAACTTAGCCCAAGATAAAAGGTTATGATAACAAATGAATTCGTTTTCCAATAAATATCCAGAGCTTCCTACCAACATAACTCTTAGGCAACTGGGGGAGTCGCTGCCTTAGATTTTTTTTTTTAGACTCAGCAATAGAGAGAAGGTCACTGTATTATGATATGATAGTCACTTGGTGGCCGAAGTTGTTTCGTTCCCGCGTTGTGCTTGGTAGACCAGAGTCAAGGGGTCAGAGAAATCAGTTTCCCATGATGGAAATTCACTTTCGGGTAGAGAGCTCAATGACTGACTCTGCATATTGTTCCAGCACCGGGTCTAATGGCCTTAATTCCATAGATCTGTCATACCATGTTGTATTAATACCATGATGAGATCTCCATTACCCTGACCAGCAACATTAAGCGAATAAATCAATCTGTTTTAGAACTGCGCCTCCTTTGAACAAATGGATTTAGTTTTCTGCTGACTACCGTTGTGAACTTCAGTTATTTGACTGTTGGCAGCTGTAAACAGGTTGAGAGAGTTTATTACAGGCCCTTTGCCTATTTCTTTGCATAACCTGATTTATAGTGTCTTCCTGACCGTCTAATGCATCCGTAGTTGGCGGAGATTGCAACAGCCACTTTCCATAACTGTCTTGAACCTCTGCAAGGAGCTGTCATGTCTCCTTCTCTATGACTCGTATTCATCAGTTAATCATATTTTCGTGCATCTTGTCCCCTCAATCATCTCTTGTTTTGATTCAGCATCTTTGTTAATCTCATATGTTCATGAATATTGTTCTCAGTATTCCTGGGGTGGACTTTTGTGATGCTATCAACACAGATTTAACACAAACAAACAAACATTATCTTGATTTTCCATGACCGAGGAAGAAGAAATTTAATGAATTAGCGTAGTAATCACCATATTTTCTTACGAAAGTTTATAGACTCTATCCTGTAGTATATGATATCCATTTGAATTATATCTATTAATATGATTAATGTTTTGGTTTTCGTAATTATCAGGCTAAATGTCTATGTCAATCATCTTCCATTCTGGCTTGGCATAGTTCTGGTTGTCAGAAATAACAAATGAGGATCACACATTGCCAATGCCTGTCAGTAGAACTTCCTCTATCTCTACGCTGAAGTTTCTGTTCAGGAGGTAAGGATGTTTTGTTTGACCTGCCTCCTGGAAGAAGTCGATATTTAATCAAAATGGTTACAGACTCGTCCGTAACCGAAGTCTGAACCAGAAAATAAAATTTTCTCTGACTGCCGTTGTGTCTTCTTGTTTTTGACTCTCAAGTCTAAATTGTCAGTGTATTACAGGCAGTGCCTATTGCTGCACCTGATTTTTTTCATCATCCGTTAGACTTGTAATTTTTTTTATAATTGAAACTAAAAGGAGGTAATTCAAATTGGATTTTTATTTATAGCATCTTTGATTAAACTCAAAAATTAATTTACTCTTCGTTAATTTATGTTTCTTCTCAGACAGCCTCCTTTGTAAAGTTAGATTGTGGAGCTTTTTATGACTTGAACTGAATGACTCCAGAGTGAAGTTTCAGTATTTTTTTGCCATGAATCATCTTTGAGTTAAACTTTGTTCATTAGTATGAGATGTTTTGGTATTTCGTAATTATCAGTCTCTTGTTTGGGGAGATCATCATGAGACAATGATAGTTTGGTTGACCTTCACCCTGCATTCTGTTGTTGCCAGGTCCCAGACCTGTTAGTTGCATAGTCTTGAACCACGCTTACTGGAGTCCCATATGGCCCTGGTGTAAAAGATGTGTTGTTGTTTCAGGTAGACAAAAATAAATGTTAAGAGATATTATCTGTATTTTGTGCATAAATTATGTCTGTCTAATGTTGGGAAAAGGATAAGTGCCCAAATGACCAATGCCTAATAAACAAAAGAATTTATTCCTCATTATTTATCCAATGATTCCCACCAAAAATAATCGACTGTTATTAGGCAACTGGATGTGCTTTTTGTTTTGTGTGATTTGGGTTTTTCAGCCACAGAAATCGAGAGAGTTCCGCTATTTGCCTGTGTGTTAGGGTGGTCGTGAAACCACAGTTCTCCCTGAACTTATGCCAACAATTGTGTCGCTCTTCTAAGTGTTGATATGGTGAGGTTCATACGTGTAAGTGTTCTAAATTCAGGATGATTCTAGAGCTGTGTTTTGTATTATTTTATTTGTTTAGTTGTGTGTTTCTTCATCAAAGCAACTCAGAGAACTAATCTAATGCCAGCATCATATCTTCTGTGGCCTTCATCCTGATTTAGTTGCCAGATAATCAGTTTTTTAGTCTTGCACTTCATGAGTCCCCATGCCCCCTGACAGAAAAAAGACAGCATCAGACGAAAATAAATGTTATAATAAGCAAATTATTTGCAGTCATATTTTTATGTTGGGAAAAGGATAAAAAAAAATAATGCCTGTTTAGCAAAACGGAATTCCTCACTATTTATCCAATGGTTTCTTAAAAATTACTGTTTTTGGCAAAGTAGGTGGATAACAGAAATTGATAAGCCATTATCCATCAACCACACTTCCCTAACTTCTGCATAAAGCGTCACTTTCCTATTTATCTGGGGATGATACAAAACTAGGCATAAGTCACTTGTTTATTCTTTTATCTTTTTCTTCATCATTCAAAATCGCTAATGTTGCCAATATATCTTCTGTACTTCTCAATTCAGACAGGATAGTTTTTTTTGTCCCTCAGTCTGTGTAGCCATCAGGAATCGGACAAAATAAGACTTATCAGCAATCATATTATTATACAAAACTTTATAATCTTTAGGTCCTTTAAGGCTCTTAAGAAATAAAGGCAAATAGGTATAAATTGATAAGCCATTTTTATCAAATATAATTCAGACCTCTTTTGACTTTTTATCACTCGAATAAGTAAGAATATCGGTGCGCATTCAAAATGCATATTTATGTAGAATATAATGCGATTTTAATAAATTGTTAGGAGGCAATTCCGTTTGAGCTATTCATATGACATTTATCATTATTATATGATTTTATCCATATTTGTAAATGGTAAATGTTTTAGAGGTCAGTTTTACAGGGATAATCCATATTTTCGGTTTTATTTATGCTTATATTTTTGTATATATTTTATGTAGAATATTTGTATTGCCATAACTGAATAAAGTTTTGATTTTTTATTATTATATGGAATTATCCATATCATTTGAATTTGCTGTATAACAAACCTCCTGCAAGCTCGCTATGAACACACTGAAACTGAATCATAATAACAGACAATATTTCTGGTGTTCAGTGAACTCAAGCTGCCGAGAATTAAGACAAAGTAATTCAGAAAAAGTTGTTGACTTCGCAAACTTTATCCGAACCCGTGTGTGGGAGGAAGTTGGTGATGTATGGCTAAAGACGGAATACCATTTTTACTTTGCCTGTTAATTTAGAGCCAGTGCCAAATAACTTACTCTTTTATATTTTTGTAGCTCATTTCTATGTAAATGTGTCCACAGTATCATGAGCCCATTATAAACAGCGATTTACATAAAGAAAAAGCGTAAATGAAGAAGATACAGAGCATATAAATTGCTCCAGCCAATCACGACTGTTGTTACAATATGAAGAGGCATTCATGTGGGAAAAGGTAAACAAAGACCTGCAGTGTTACCATAACATTCTCATACAATAGAAACTAATAGGTGAAGGTAACTCTATCGAAATTCCTGGAGGGAACTTACATTCATCTCCATATTTCCAGTTCCCTGCACTTACTGGACTGGTTTTGTGAAATGAGAGGGTATAAATAAGTCCGCAGGCCGTAAAAGCGAAAGAATGAGAATTGGGTATTATCCTGTAGAAGAAGAGTAAAAGTTCCTTAGTGCTTTAATCTTGTACTTATTGTGTGTTTTCTTAATGATGGAAAATATTTTGGCGTTAGAGAGAGAGAGAGAGAGAGAGAGAGAGAGAGAAGGGTGTTGGTGATAAAATATGTTAAATGAAATAACTAATAGAAACCGTTAAAACAATGGAGAAAATGATCGACAAATATTTTTATTTTTATTATTGCAAATTAATAATAATAATAATAATAATAATAATAATAATAATAATAATAATAATAAATCTGCTCTTTTTATTTACACATCTCTACAGATGAAAAGTTTACAAAAGACAGCTCTCAGATCACAAGCACACAGAAGATGACGCCAGGAGCTATGGAAAGCCGAGAGCAGTATTTTGTCAATTGTTTACCTGCCATAATTTGTTTATGGTAAGAAGAAAATTCAGACACGAATTTCACTGAATGGGTCGGTCTGTCCTGTTATTAACTGGAGGGCTATTATTCGTCGACTTTGCATCAATAATAATAATAATAATAATAATAATAATAATAATAATAATAATAATAATAATAATAATAATAATAATGGAGAAACAAACACCGTTTTAAATTACATGTTTGAAAAGGGGAATCGAACAGATTCCCGAAAGTTCAGACTTGTTTCTCTGTTTCAAGACTCATGCTACTATGAGTATTTTTTTAATAATAATAATAATAATAATAATAATAATAATAATAATAATAATAATAATTTCCTTGAAAAGACAATTTAAAGTACAGTAAATTGAATACAGTTCAGAGGACAAACTCCTCTGGGCTTTTAAATCGAGATTGGATTCAGTTCTAGTTACACTGCTGAAGTCTGTTGCGACAACAGTGAACATTCACCCTACAATGTTTAAAATAACAAACTAGGGTCTCTTATTATAGAATATAAAATTTTGGCAAAAGGCCAAGCGCTGAGAGATGACAGTAAGAAGGTTTGAAAAGTGTAACAGGAGGAAAACCTCAAAGCAGTTGCACTATGAAACAATTGTAAGGTGAGGGTGGAAAGTAAGATGGAAGAAAGAGAATATGAACAGAGGTACAGTAAGAGGAGTGAAAGGGGTTGCAGCTAGGGGCCATTAGAACTTGTTGAGATTAAAGAGACCTCTAAAGGAGTCACCGAATTTCTCTTGTGTAAGCCTCTTCCAGCCTCCCTTCCAGGTGACAATGGATGAATGAATCAGGAACTCGAAGCCTCGACCACAAGACGAGGCTCTTTCCGGCACCTTCCTGATTCTGACCCTGAATCCCGTCGGTTGTTTTTCTCAACAGCGGAGTTTTTTTTTTTTTTTTTTTTTTTTTTTTTTTTTTTTGAACGGGCCAGGCTGCCACACGAGAGCACCATGTATGTGGTGGGGAATGAACAAAAGGAAAGGGCTGATGAACAAAAGGAAAGAGAGAGAGAGAGAGAGAGAGAGAGAGAGAGAGAACGTGTGAAACAATAGAGCAGCATAAAGGACCCATCCCCGTAGGGGATAGTGCTGTCAGTGCACCTCACATGGTGCACTGTAGGCACTACTTTAAGGGTTTTTGCAGCGTTCCTTCGGACCCTAGCTGGAATCTCTCTCATTCCTTTTACTGTACCTCCACTCATATTCTCTCCATCTGACTTTCCACCCTCTATAAAAACTGTTTCATCGTGCAACTGCTTTGAGGTTTTCCTCCTGTTACACCTTTCAGACCTTCTTACTGTCAATTTCCGTTTCGGCGCTGAATGGCCTTATAGGTCCCAGCGCTTGGCTTTTGGCCTAGATTCTAAATGATCATCAGAAATCTTATAAAAAAAAGAAGCAGCGAACGTTCAAATTGCAAGCAGTATAGAAGAACTGTTGATTTAATTTCACATTTTTGGCTGCCCTCTCATAAGTAAGCTCGAAACTACAAGTAGCTTTCTTTGCACTTCGTCGTCTTAGGACCCAAACAGGCTGGTCATGTTCAGATTTTGGGCTTTCGCTTTTCCGGGGTTTAGAGGTGCGAATTAGAATCACAAGGGAAAGAAAGGTCCAGTTATTGTATTGAAAATATATAATCACATGGGAAAAAAAGGTCCAGTTATTGTATTTAAATGTGTAATCACATGGGAAAGAAAGGTCCAGTTATTGTATTTAAAATATATAATCACAAGAGAAAGAAAGGTCCGGTTGTTGAATTTAAAACAAAGTAAGTTTTAACCCTTTAATGGGCACTACCATAAATAACGGTAGCAGCAAAAAACGTTCTTAGTATATTGTAGTACAACCAAATCTAAGACACTTTTACTCCTGTGCATTTTTTTTTATTTTGCAAAAATGGAGTCATAGACCCACCCAACGAAGTGTCCTCAACGGGACCACTGCCTGGTTCACAGGAAATCGTCTTTTTGACAGCAGTATCCTGAACTGGATGTTTTGCCCGACTGAGATCAACTTTTTCAAGAAATTTTCATTACATTCTAAAGCATTTTAGTAACTTTGTTGGGGCTTACCTTCCGTGTTTAATATTTTTACCTCTCATATTTATAAATATAACTTAGCATGTTATTTTTTACATTCTTAATTTCCAAGCATTATTATATTAATAGCTCAACCTTTTCTGCATCATTTCATCATATTTTAATAAATAAGATATATTAAAAATAAGGAAAGGGAAAGTGAAGTAATTTTTTATACCTAGGATATAATAAAAAATAAGGAAAAGGAAAATGAACTAATTTTTATGCTTTTACTAGAAAAAAGTTAGAAAAATACATCTACATCAGTAAAAAAAAAAAAAGTCAAATAGTTCAATAAAAAGCACTCGAAAATAATTTCCATATTCATATCACAACACTATGATACGGCACAAAACAGTTTCTGGCATCAGAAAGACAAAGTACCACAGTGCAAAGGTTGCACATCCACTTGCACTGTGGATATTCTTCTTGGTGGAGCAGTTCTTACAAGTCTGCCTCATGGTGGTGAAGACCGGTACATGGAGAGTGGAGGTATCAGTCCTAATAGCTTCTGGTGACCTCAGACCTCTGGTTGGGAGCACCACTTTCCCAACAGACTCCTGAGTAGCAAAGGTAGGAGTGGGCATTGAAGGAGCATTATTTGACCTCCTCATGTGATGGGAGAAAACTCTGGACGTCCTGTGCATCCTGCAGTACCTGGAGATGGAAAGGCGAAACTTCTTCAGGGGCGTGGGTTTCTCATTTATCCTTGTGACGTTCCTCTTCTAGACTAGTCAGGCATTGGCAATGGATGCATCAGTGCAATATCCGAAGATCTTGAGTGCTCAGCGTCTTGACCTGAGGGGAGTCTTGTACAGATGGGTGAGCATGTCACTCTTGTCGATGCCACCCATTTTACCGTTGTATTGTTTTATCACATCGGGACATGGGACACCATCCTTCTCTTTCGGATCTCTGTCATACCTCTTAACAGAAACCAAGGGTTCTACTCCTGCATCAATGGACATCATGTTGACTACTTTGTTGACCTTCCACTTCAATGCCAGAACACCATTACAGCTCCTGTAGTTCATGGTGCCTCATTTGGTCTCCTTGCTGTTGAGTTGGGCAGTTGGTATGAGGCCAGGGTTCCCTGTCCTGGTCTCTCTGTCAGTGCCAACATAGCAGTGCTGGCAAGTGTCCCTAAGGTGCTCAGCAAGACCAATGCTGGTGAAGAAGTTTTCTGTATACACGTCTTGTTTGGTTGCTTGACTGTCCTGAGGAGGGCGGTGACCACTTTGGCACTCATGTTCATGAGGGCCTCTTCTTCAGGCAACTGGGCTGTGTGGGCGATGAAGGTAGTCCATCCCTGAGGATACCATGGATAATGCCATCTATACTGGCCCTGCAGAACAACTTGTAGCCCCATTTATCCGGCTTCTTAAAGATATATTGACTGATACTTCCAGCTCTGGTTCCCTTATAGGCCACCATAACCTTATGTACACTCTGATGAGGTGTTTCCATGATGCATAAGAAGTTCTTTCTGATGGCAGTGATCACTGGCCTGACCTTGTAAAACCTGTCTTGAGTGGCAGTAATTTGCTAGTTATCACTGAAATGAATTCTTGCTCGCATGAGCCAAAACCTCTCCGAGGACATGAAGTCTGCCACTTGTGGCGCCCTTGCGTCAGTGACCCAGTAGTCCTCAAGGGAAGGCAGGTGGACCATGCCCATGTAGACTAGGATGCCAAGGAACACACAAGCATCTCCGATGTGTCAGTCTTGATGGGCGTCCTGAGGTCGTTCTGCCTACCATAAAGGTTGGTCTGATAAACTAGATGCTTCACAATATCCATGTCGAAGAGATCACCGAGGTAGAGGAAAGGGGCAGGAATACTCGACGTTCCTGCTTGTGCATAAGGTGGCAGTGGTGGGTTGCTTATGGCCTCCTCCACCCAATTCCTCTGAACGGTGGCACCCTGGCTGACAGTGCCAGCTTCCCCATCCTCCTCCTCCTCTGCTGCTGCTGCTGATGGGGTGGCACAGTCACGCATGACTACTGGAAGGAGAAAAAACAACTGTCAATATCTATAAGAAACACACAAATGCCAAAACCTCTCTCTCTCTCTCTCTCTCTCTCTCTCTCTCTCTCTCTCTCTCTCTCTCTCTATATATATATATATATATATATATATATATATATATATATATATATATATATATATATATATATAATATATATATATATATATATATATATATATATACATATATATACATATACATATATATATTCCTATGAGTAAAAGAGAAAAGGAACATTAGCATGAGCGCCACAAGAAAACAAAAACTTACCTTTCCATTTCTTCCTTAGAGGTGATAAGAAGTTCTCCTCTTCAACAGCATCTTCAGCTAAAGCTGCTACGACGTGCTGTTGGGAGTCAGGGTCATTGTCGTCGTCATCGACATCAATGTCCTCAAATTCTTCGGCACTCTCCTCATCACTATGATTGGGGTCACTTGGGAAAAACCCCAAACACCTGTGGCACCATAGAAGGTTCCAACCTGAAAAGAGAACGAAAGGAGCAATTGTTAGTTAATAGTTGGAACAAGCAAATAATCACAATAATTTATGAAGTCATAATTAATTTATAATTAAAAATACTTAAAATTTAAAAAAAAAATATTGCTGTACATAGTTGGTGATCATTACTAAATATATTCAAGCTATAATTATACTAAAATTATGCTATAATTAGTCAAAACAGATACTAATATTGAATTTTAGAAAAAAAAATTTTGCCCAAAAATCTTCTATTTCCTAGTTATTATTAATATATAGAACGTTTGACTTGCCTAGAATATCATTCAATAAAATAATCAAGAACATTATTATAAACTTCCAGAACATTCAGTTCATGAATATGTACACTTGTAAGTGGACACAGCATCCGGTTCGGCATGTTTTATTATCGGTCATACTTCCCGGTAAACCGGCCACAACATCCAGTACCGGTTGAGTTTTGTGTAACGTGCTTTCCCGTAAACCGGGCGCTCAGCCCGCACCGGGTGGTTACACTGCACATTTTGTTCACATAAGTTTTTCGTAGCGTCAGCGGTCACGTAGGCTACACTATTTTGGAAAACTTTACAACGATCACCAACTATCTATCTATGAGCAAACAAGCTTTCAAAGTCTTACCTCCACTGTTCGCGTTTCGGTGGCGGCGAAAGTAAGAGCGTGTGAGTGCACATCTAGACGCTTCAGTGTCTAGAGGTGGACTGTTTATTTCGAGGACGAGGAGTTTGTGACAGTGCTTCCACAAGAAAAAAAATTGACTTCCATACATTCACGGCCAGATTTCCTTAGATTTCCTTAAATCCCATCCTCAATTTCCATACAAATATCCTTGAATTATAGTAAAATAAAAACAGTAATTTATATCTCCTTACAACGATTTCCAAGTTTTTTCTTATTATTAAAATCTTTCATGTAATTCTACCAAACCACCGGCTATCAAAACAAAGTTAAAAAAATTATATATAACATTGTTGCCTCTAAGGCCCAGGCTCCAGGGAGCAACAAATCATCCAAATCCACTAATAGCATAATGACTGGGTTATAGAAATTAAAAGAAAGTACTCAATCAAACATTCATTAATCTAGTCACAATTGCATTGACATGGGGCTAATTGAATATCAAGTAATTTTTCACTGGCTAGGAAATAGAGGTTTTTCTTTTTCATATGACTGGAAAAGAGAGAGAGAGAAATGGCTATGTGTGTGGGGTTATTCTTTGGATTGGCTTAGGCCTAACTGTTCCAAAAAGGAATGTCTTATTGTTGCTACCTGGGAGTCGCATACATTAGATTGCATTTTAGAATGCAATTGAATCATATCTCTGGCTGGGTTAAGTTTTGCTGCCTGGTGAATGCCTTTTTGATTTAAGGCAAGTTTTGTTGTAAGAAGCCCAACTAGGGATTCATGTTTAAGAGCAGTTATGTGCTCTGTTTTTATCAATTTCAGCTGACTAAAGATCCGTTCCACTGCAGCATTAGAAAATAGAAAGGAGAGCAAGATACACAGAACTTTAGTTATATTTGGGTACTTGGGTGCTCCTGTGGAATCTTTTGCTCTAAAAACAGGCTTCCAAAACTCTCTAAACTCCGTAGTAGAATCTTGACCTTCAATCACAGCCTGCTGTCTCCACTCAAGATCTGCTGCTTGACGATCAAACCATTCTTTAGATAGGGCAATTTAGAGAATAAATATGATATACTTGGCTGCTCAAGGTTGAAAGCAACTTTAGGAGACAAGTAAGAAAGAAAGTCAAATTTGTCAATGTCATCAAATCGAGACCTGATTTGATAAACATATTCTATAAGAAAGTCCCTGCACTGCCTGTAAAATAATTGAATATCACGATTATTTCCAAGTTGTTTTGATATGCCTTGAATAGTGTCAGTTGCTGATACACCTACATAAACTTTATTTAAAGGTACATATTGGTTTTCATAATTGATGTCAATGCTGTTCAGCGACTGTTTTCTTACGTAATCAACATTCATATAATCTGATGTAACAAGAGATGAAATTTCACTTTTCAGTTCATGCAAAAGAGGCATATCACTTTGAAAAAGTGTATTAAATGAAGTTAGCCTGCCTAGATTAAGAGAGAGAAACTCCAAATATGCCTTTGTGAATACATTGTTTAGGTTCTTCAGAATGTTATCATTTGTATATGCAGGATCATCAAATACCAACTGAGTAAAATAATGTTTCAGAGGTTCATACTGTTTGAGAATTCTGTCCACACACATTTTCATTGATAACCAACGAGTCTGACCTGGTTTAAGGATGATGTGATTTTCTACATTGAAAAAATCTTGAAACCCATGTAATGCATCTCGCCTTTGTGAAGAAAAATGAAAGTGAGCAGATATGCTCCTACACAGATCTTCTAATGATTTTGGCAACTTTTGTGAAGCATGTGAGGCACATATGTGAATTAAATGGCAAGAGCATTTAACTGGCAGTATCCAAGGGTAATCTCGTAAAAGAAGCTGGGAAACCGAATGGTGCTTGCCAAACATGACGTTGCATGTGTCAGAGCGAAACCCAATTACATTCTCAATTGGTATACCCTTCTCTTGCAAGCAGTGCTTTAGTTTCTCATAAATTGTCTGCTTTTCCATTTGGCATTTCAACTAGGTCAGTAAATACACAACTCATTTCAAATCTTTCTATGTCAAAGAATGTCCCTAGAACTGCCAATTGTGATTAGTGGACCTATCCGTCGTTTCATCCAAAATTACAGAAAATTTGTTGTCTCTCAGCAATGCTACATTTTCTCTCATGTAATGAAATCCCAGAACCTGTCTCACAATATTCGTTGCTTTTTGTTTACCCAATGCCACCCGCTTCAAAACTTGGTCAGAGGGAAACAAGCTCCTAAACAGGGGAACTAAATCTTCGCATATACTGATGGGCAAATTTTTCTCTGCAATAAAACTGCATATCTTCATTTCCATTTCAGCAGTCTCATTAAGACCTGAACACCGGACTGCAACACTAGGCTGTGATTTGTTAAGTTCTTCAGCCATCTTTATGTTATCGTTATGAGATTTACTTTTCCCATGATGCACAAGGGCCGTTTTGGCACATGATAGTGAACACCTACACAGTTCACAGAAAGGAACATTTTCCCCCTTGATAACCTTCTTTTTAATCCAAGTTTTGAAAAGAGGGTTGCTTAGCCAAGAATCAGAAAACTTCTGTTCATAGCGGCACACTTTTTTCTTGTCTTTTAATGAAGAAACTGCATATCTGGTGTCTTTCTTCTGTATCACTCATATTTACTGCTGTCAGATTCATTTTCATCTAAGTTCCCTTTAGCTGATGTTAATGCCATCATTCGTCTAGGGTGTGGGTGCCTGTAGAAGCAAAGCGAATGAATGACATCAAAAGCAGATGGCAAAATGCAGAATAAATATGATTTTTAGTGAGAGTCTACTTACAGTATAATTTGAACTAAATAGCAGTAGTAAGTACTGTATATTGGTTACCCTTCAACTCTTAATAACACATGACGATGACAAGAAATGGTAGAAATTTTGGCATGCAAGGACAAATGATCAGAGCAAGAGCTCGAAATATGAATATATGTGTAATATACTGTTGTATGTAAAAAATAAGCCAACATTTGATATTAATATAATAATAATAATAATAATAATAATAATAATTGTAATAATAATAATAATTATTATTATTATTATTATTATTATTATTATTATTATTATTATTATTATTATTATTATTATTATTATTATTATTATTAATCTTTTTTCCATTGCTATTATATGGAAAAATAATTGTTCGTGAATCACTGAACCTATTTACGGACTATTCAAGATCAACGCACAGGACCATAAATAAAAATAATGTCATAGGATAATAGTTATAGGGTGTCATCTAAAAACCACCGAAAACAAAACTTACAGCGAAATTTCACAATTTATTTATTACCATATACGTCAACAATGTATGTTAGGATAGCCTTCATTCTTTTTAAAAGTAGGCCTGCGTTCAAAGAACCACATTTTTTGCAACCTTTCCTAGGGGATAGCCTATTCTACTACTAGTCACAAAACTTAAAACAAAAAAAAGCGTAGACTCCTTAGAAGAATAGTTTATTCAGTAGTATATGGAATTTAGGCCTAGAGCAAGTGCTGGGACCAATGAAGGTCATTCAGCGCTCAACGAATACTCCGAAAGTGAATTTCCACCACCGGAAATTCACCTTTCTGACCTCAAGACAGCCTTGAGTTAGGCCTAGCCCCAGACTTAATCTCGGGTCTGCCAGGCAGAACAAGACGGTCCTATCCAATTCCATATTCAAATTTCCAGCAGCCGGCAGCTGCAGTACGATAGGCTACTGCCTAACGAAAGATTTGGGGAATGAATCATATCATTTTATCGCATAAATTGGTTCAAAATAGCCATGAACTAGAAATTATCGTAAATCTTTTCACAATATTTGACGGATCTGCCATCCCTATGGGGCTGGGGATGGGGTGTTTGGTGAAACACATGGACCTACCTTCATGCACTTTATGTATGGAGCCAGTATCCTGTTGAGCCAGATTTCACTTTAATGGATAGGGGACATGAGGCTATTGCTTGCAGTCGATAGAGTACTGTAGTGATGAGAAATCGTCATAGAGAGTATTGCTCTACCCTCGGACCTGGCTCTCATTTGCCACCATTTCACTCTGAATAATTTTTATTCTATACCATTTTTCGATTTAAAGTCCTGTCCTTTGTTCTTTAATCTACCTCTAATTAATTTCCGTTCGACTGGCCAGACAATGTTGGTAACATCAGCTATCGACATCCCAAGATAATCTCAACATACACCTACCTTATTCACGTTTCATGACCAAGATCTGCACCCAGTTCATTCATAATGTGATTTTGATAACACTCGTCAAAAACTTCACATTAAAAAATAAAATTCACTCCTCTGTCAAAGTAGACAGCAAGAAGCGGGGAAAGGAAACCGCCTATAACTGGTCCAGGCTCAAACAAGTAGCCACGCCAGAGTCCAGCTGGCAGGTCAGAGAAAGTGACGAGGTAACGGGTACGAGGTGAGTAACGAATCTAATGATACGGAGCGCGGAGAGGGCAGACTCATGGCGCCTTCATGAATTTGAAATATTATTGAAAGTTGACACTGAAGTTAGTGAACTGTTGAGTGTTGACTGCTGGTTCGCAAGAGAACTCTGTAGTCTGTGTTCCTAGAGTTCCTTCAATTTCCTTTCAAAATTACTATTGGTTGTTTTTTTATTGTAATTTTAATACTTATCAAATTCTAAATATCCTAATTTTATTGTCATTTCTTCTTTGATTTCCTTAAATTTACCATTTCCTGATTGCATCCTTGTCAACGACCAAATTTCCTGATATCAGGACAATTTCCTTGAATGTGGAAACACTGGTTTGTGACGCTGCGCCGTTCAAGTTAAGGTCTACCAAGCTCAGACTTGCGCTCGCGCTCGCAACAGCTGAGACGTTCTGCTATTGACTGAAATCCACGTTGTCCAACTAAGCGATTTAATTGGTCGCGGCACCTCGCCAAACATAACGAAATAAAGATCCATGTGTGGCTCTTTGCCCCAAATTGGGCTAAACACTTTTAGCGAGTCATTTTAAATAGAACAGTCAAGGATTTGACAGCTGGAACACTTCTACGATATATTCATGTAATTCATTTAAAAAAACACAGCGACAGTTCTTTTTCATTTCCTGCTCGTTTATTATGGAATTCCAGTTATTACAGTGAAAAGGACGCGTATTACCATAAGTAAGAATATAGAAGTAAATCCGAACGCCAAGCCATGAAAATTATTTGAGGGCAAACAGTTCTCTTCCATTGTAAATACCATTGCAAGGTTTTTACATGAAATTGCTTTTGCGTCCACTTTAGAGAGAATGTGTGTGAATGTCAGTTCTAACAATCCGCTGCTTATATCTTTGTCTACAATATCGGCGACCAATGTTGTGATGCCGGTTTAGCATATCTAATTAATGCTTCTGCCCTCGTCTTGATGAACAGCTCATAAAGGACGCACATTTCGAATTCAGTTACAGAACTCGACGATATCTCGGCCTTTAGAGAGAGAGAGAGAGAGAGAGAGAGAGAGAGAGAGAGCAAAAAGGGTTCAGTTTGTAGATGAAAGGGAAAAAGTAATTCTCAAAAGGATAAGTGAAAAGAAACGTAGTGTCGAATTGCCCGAAATTCCCTTCAGACTGATAAAAAGAACGTCAGGAATCCACATGTTAATTATTATTCCATCTCTCCGAGCTTCTTTCAGTCTAATATAAAGCTACTGCAACGTCAGTAATCATTAGTCATTCCATGTAAAGCGATAATACCTCTCATGAATTAGAATCTAGCGTTCGTTCCCCTGTTACAAAAAAAGTCGCATTAAAAAAAAAAAAAAAGAACTCATAATTTTGTTAAACTTCACATGGGTCGTGCCTTCGTGTTCCGGTCTTCTTAATAGACGTTCTAGCAGACATAGAGATAAATGGAAATTAATATCTGAATAAGTAACTTTGCACAACATAAATGGTCTAAAGCCTTTGATGTTCTTCCTTGACCGCTTGGAATAATTCATTTTTCAAAATAGTTATTACACGCAGGAGAGGAAATCCAGCTTATTATAAAATTCAGTTTGGAAGATTGATAAGTATTGTCACCGATGTGTATACAGAATACCAAGAAAGTTACATTTAAACACCCTTGCAAACCGTCCGTAGTGTACAAAAGCCCCAAATATGAACTAGTAAAAATAGTTGTACCAGGAAAGCTAATACTACATAATGACCCATTATTTAAGAATAACGAACTTGCTCTTTATAATCAGTTTCAGATTTTCCAAAGTTGACAAACAAACCGACTATTATTAATGAATAAGTGCAACTCATTTTCAATAAAATATACTATTTATATCTACCGACTTTTCTGAATGACGGGAAATCTAGAATATGAGAGAGAACAGAGACTCTTTTGCAGCATCAGGAAAGGCGCCGTTATCATTAAGAAGTGACTCTTGCTGTACTATGCAAAAAGTAGGTTATTTATGTTATTTAGATTTTTATATATATATATATATATATATATATATATATATATATATATATATATATATATATATATATATATATATATATATATATATATATGTGTGTGTGTGTGTGTATGTATTTATATATATATATATATATATATATATTATTAAAAAAACGCTGGTAAACAATATTTTTCAAAAACTTAAGAAGAGAACTTTTCACATAAAACAGTCGTGTCACATGGGGAAATATGAATATCTTTTCAGGAAGCGGTTCAAACATCCAACAGCACATCAAGAAGACTACAGATATAATTCTCTCTCTCTCTCTCTCTCTCTCTCTCTCTCTCTCTCTCTCTCTCTCTCTCAAACAGATCACGCTATTTAAACTGTAATAGCCAGAGAAATTGCGGTGTTATATCACAAGCAAAATATCTAGACCGAATTCTAAAAGGACCTGAAATGGAAGCCCTCACTTCCACGTCCCAAATTTCAAGGCCAAACACCAAATCCTGTTCTGAGCTTCTTCGCCAGTTTCCCCATCAGGCGCTCGAAGCTCAACCGAAATTGTGATTGCAGACTTCTTGGTACGGAAATGACTATAACTTTTTTGTGATAAGAGGTCTGCAATTATTGTCTTTTGCCCCGTGGGGGCAGTGCCGTCAGTGCACCTCACTCGGTACGCTGTAGGCATTACTTCAGGTTCTTTGCAGGTTCCTTCGTCTCCTAGCTGCAACTCTTTTCGTTCCTTTTACTCTGCCTTCATTCATATTCTTTCTTCTATCAATGGCATTATGTAAGTTTCAGTGCATTCTCTGCCTCGTATTTTGTAAGGGCGGCTTTCAGTCTGTACATGACAACACAGTTATGTACAGCAAAGTCTTGATAGTGAATATAAGAACTGTCACCCTATTTCCTCTCCCCAGTAAAGATCAAGGGTTGATTACTGGTCAGGGAAGGACCGTTCATCAAGTATAAATCATTCTAGGCGTATGTTATTCCCGTACTTAGGTAAATTCAATATTACTGGGCTTATATATGTATATGTATACAGTATATATATATATATATATATATATATATATATATATATATATATATATATATATATATATATATATATATATATATATATATATATATATATATATATATATATATATGACGTTTTATCACATCACCGTGATTGTATATACAATCATATAAGCTACAAACGTCCTTTAATATCCAATTCGTCTCCGTGGGCTCGAAACCAGGAATAACAATATTTTCATACATATGTTACCGACAGGGAACTTATTATCATGATAATAAGTTCGTTGTCCTGTGGGCTCGAATATATATGACAATATATTATTATATATATATATACGGAATATTAATTATCATCTAAAAATTATATATATTAAATATATATATATATATGTATATATATATATATATATATATATATATATATATATATATATATATATATATATATATATATATATATATATATATATATATATATATATATATATATATATATGTGTGTGTGTGTGTGTGTGTGTGTGTGTGTACAAACACATACACATATATATATATATATATATATATATATATATATATATATATATATATATATATATATATATATATATATATATATATATATAATATATGTATATATATAAATGTTCTCCACTGCTGATAATTCCTATGTACCAAGGAGCGTTCACTCCAGCTATTTTCTCATTTTCTGAAAGAGGCGCTGATTAAACACTTACCCGGCCAATTGAATTCTTCAGTTGAAATCAGCATCGTTTGATCCATTGAAAGAAGCAAGAGATCTGTAACAGTGGAATCCTGAACATATTCATTTAACACTTTAATAACAGTGATGGCTGCGTCAGCTGTGTTCGACTTCTACAGTCTATTTCCTCTGTCTCATAATTGATTTCTGTGTGTTACAGCATTCAGCCGGTAGGTCTCCCAGGTTTGTCTTCTTCGTGAATGGAGAGGTGAAAGTCCTGAACTAGGATTCTGCTATTGGGGAAGTATAAAATAGGGGAGGATAACTCTACAGTAAACAAACACTCCAATTCAATTACCGACCCCCCCCCAGGGAGGTAGCGCTGTCAGTGTACTTCATGCGGTGTACTGTAAGCATTACTTAAGGTTGTTTGCAGCATCCCTTTTGGCTCTTAGCTGCAGCCCCTTTCAGGGAATGGTGTAGTCGGTGGGGTATGAGGCTGGACTCCAGTAAAACGAAGACACTATTGATTAGCAGATCTCATACAGATTTCCCACCCCGTCTTCCCCTTCAGGTGGATGGAACTTTGCTGAACGAGTCTGAAGCTTCAACTATTCTAGGTGTAACTTTTGACTTACATCTGACTTTTGAGAAATATCTAATGAAGTTTTAGTAAATGCCGCACGAAAGTCAGGTATTGTTCGTAAGGCCTCATATATTTACAGTATAACATTGATAAAATCAATGCAACCTGTTTTAGGTCATTTGTACTCCGTTTACTAGAATACTGGAATGAAAAGGGTTGCAGCAAGGGACCACAGGGACGATGCAAAAAACCTTAAGTAATGCCTACAGTGGACCGCAAATGAGGTGCACTGACGGCACTACCCCCCCTGTGGGGGTTAAGGTGTTGAAGGGATAAGAAGCCTGATGAGGCCGTCTGGACTCCGACCCACCAACGAGATGAAAATCCTGGAGGAAGTTTCATGGCAAAATAGTTGATACGTAGATAGTTTTGTAGGACCTCGTTCTGAATACGAAAGTTTATCAAGAAGTAAAACCTTTCCATCACTTTTTAATCTTGATGCAAAATTGCGTTTGATCAGCTTACAGGGGAAAGGAACAAAGCCATATGACTTCACATGTATGGACGAGGAAATTCCATGATAAATTTCACCTCACGTGTCATAGAATAAAATGAGCTACCTATGTACTATTTATGTAAATGGAATTTCTATTAATCAGTCCCATTTAAGTAGCTATAAGAGGAAATATACATTAATGATATTTACGTGAATGGAAATTTAGGCTGTCAAGCCAAGCGCTGGGTTTCTTTCTGCCATTCAGCGTTCAAGACAGTCAAAAGAGTGTTGATGTATCAAGAAATAAAGACAAGAAAAAAGGATGATCATGCTACTCAAGTCCAAAGCAGCTAGATCAACTGCATTTTCTAATGAAGGGAATTTTCCTATGCATGACTTGCACAACAAAAGAATTGTCCAGGACTTCTCGAGGAAGTTTTTGCACGAGTGAGGACGATTGCAATAACCAGAGAAGATCTGTTGCGATATACAATGCTTGCGCAAAGTGTTTCATTAATCTCTGACTCGGTAATTAGACTCTTCAGGGAGTGATTTCTCGCATGATTCTAACAGGTCAAAGAGGAAGCTGTCTGTTGCTCTACACTGCACTTATCATTATAGAAGTGGTTTCCATTTCCCGACATCTAGAAAACACTAATGATTTACTTCGTAATAAATTTAATGAGAAATACTGTCTTCTTTCGGGTTTTGATACTTGCATAGCTCTCTATTTTTCATTTATTTAATCACGTATTCAGGGCTGCAAATAATGCAGCCCTTAATCATTGTTCATCTCCATAGTTACCCATTCTTAACCACCACTTGTATTTCCTTGTGACAACTACAGAGCTTTTCATTCACTATTTTACGCACGGAAATTGCAGTAAATATCTCTGTACTACACTCTGCAACTCTTGTCCTGCCCTCCTTCGATGCCTTTGCAAGTCTTCGTTGACCATTGGCTGCCACCAGATTTTGGGGCTCAGACAAATAATCCCTGATTAATAACTTTCTTTCAACAAAGAAAATTCTTTGTATGTTTGTTTTTTCCTGAGCTAATGATGCCCTGTTGATTGTCGCCGCAAAGATAAGTTGAATTTAAAGATATGTAATTCCCCCATCACAGGAAAGAAGAATGCAAGCTTGAGCAGTTCAGGGCATCATTTAACAAGCACAAGTTTTCTTGTTTCTCAACTGCCCCAGGATAGGCACAGTCGATTTTTCTAATCATTTTTGCTACTGAATTTATAATAGTGATAACGAAAGATTCACTGAATTCTTTGCGCCATTTATAAAGTCTATTCTTTTCCAAATCTCTGTAATTCACAATGCCCAGCTTCCTTTCCTTCTTCCTGATAATTCTGTATACTTACTTTTTTTTATATATATTCTCAGTAACCTTTAATTTTGTGAACACAAAATTAAAGGTTTAAATTATAAAATTGTGAAGTGAAATACTTATAAACCACGTGTCTTATGTCTTTTACATCTAAATTTCTACAACCAAACAACAGGCCCCTCATTAATGCAGGTTTTCTATGAGCAGTATATTCATTCCTTCATAGAAAATAGCAGAATCTGAGAACTGCTGAGTAACTCTTCGTTTTCATAGTGATAAAAGACCGCGCAGCTGACATTTTACTGTCAGGACAGCTTAAGCTGTTGGTTGCTTTCCACAAGTTAGAAAGAATAGGAAAACTCATCTGGTTTTCTGTTCCAACTGTTTAGGTCATAGAATCTCTTTAAGTGTTTCATGAAGTAGCATTTGGTGATAAGTGAGACGAAGTAGCTATCGAGGAAGGGAACATCAACAAAGACTCATAGGGGTTGGTTTAAATTTTCCCAGTTACTTAATTATGGAAAATTAGAGGATATAATGTGTACGAAATATTTTCAACAGGCTCTATCACAGATGATTCCAAGTTATTTCATGTAGTTTTGCTTTTTAATTTTATACTACAGTGTATTGTATGCCAGTACAACTATAAAATGCTCTCCAAAGACATTCTACATCCAGCTCATCAAATTGGACATTTCCTTGCATGCTCGCTGGAAAGGCTAACGGGGAGGTCAGTTCTACGCTGACCACCACTAAGGGAATCTAGTGACCAATTCTGACTCGTTTCCCTTTCTGTGCATTAACGACATGCTGGCTACTTACATTACAAAATGTGATTTACTAAAGTTTCAGCATTTGTAATTCCTCAGCAGAAGTTTCAATACAAAGTGATGCCAGTTAGCACGATCGGTGCCCGAACAACACTCAAATATTTGATGATCAACTGGTAAAAGCCCTGAATGGAAACGTCACAATCCGATAGTATCATCATTAACAATGACACTTAAAATGACTGCATGGAGTTGTAAACGTGCTCTCCCAATACTGACCTCTGTATTTGTGATGGTTGGTCTTCAAGGAGCAACTTGGTGCAGGACGGATTCATGAAATGTTGTAGGATATGGCTTTGCTTGGCGTCTAAAACCCCGCAGCTATAATAGTTAACTACCTTGTTGCCAAGTGTCAATTACCAAACCAGCTTTTGTCAAAGGCATGCCGATATGAACAACTTAAGGTTCGTAGTTCTAGGAAAAGAGCAAATTATCTTAAATTTGCAATTTTGTCACTATTATATCGTCCTTAAGGCACCTCTTAGAGAAGAATAGAATATATGCAAAGCCTTCTTGATGCTACAAAGGATTTGATTTTCTCAAGTAGTTTAACACCTGCTCTGAAAGACTCAACTTTGATCTGAGGGCAAGAGCTGCACTGTTGCAGAAAGGCAAGCAGGGTATTGATCAACCTGTTGCACATTTCTCGAAGATATTCAACAAACATTAGTATAATTTTGCTATCATAAAATATTAGCTTCAGGTTTTGCTGTTACACATTTCACTCTTTAAGATAACTCCTTTGGTAATGTTCACATTAATTACAACCTTCTTGTGCTCATACAATGTATGAGGAAGCAGTAACCATTTTTGACATGTCTGCAATCTCAAAAGAATGAGGGCTCAGCATATTTCCTGTATTAGTGATACATGTGCGGGTTAGCTGTTTTGAGTAGCTTACAAAGTGTGCTTCGACTGACACAAGTGATAATCAGTCTGTATCTCAACATTGTGGAACTTCTTCCAAGTACTGAGAATGTGATAAGCCAGCTGCTCGGTCACATTAGTAGAACTTAACGTTAAAAAGGTAGTCATTTCCTGTCCATAGATGTGGAAACATTTGTCTCCTTTCGAGGGAGGCGTTAGATAATTGATAATTATATTTAAAAATTATTCGGGAGTACAAATAATGATTAAAAAACGTTGTTTTCTCTTTCTCACTTTAAATGATTTTAAAGCCTTGCTCTCTCTCTCACTAGAAGTCAATACAAGTTCCATTAGAGACCTGGTTTCACCTGGTAAAACACTGGCCAAAAGCTAAGCAGGTCTCATACATGTGGCTCATACACACATACACACACACGCATATACATAAAGGCCTAAAACCCCAGAATTACAAGAACAGCCAGGTCAAAATACACAATAACGTATGCATTTTAGTGTTTTAATTGTTTGTATGTGTCGTACATTTTAGTAATTTATTTGTCTTTATGTACTGTGATTTTTAATTCACCTTCATTTTATTTTATGTCAGACTTTACGATATATGGTTTTTTTTTTTTTTTCTAGGTAGAAATCCCAGATGTAAATATGATTTACGAAACGGAATAAACTGTTAAAAATAATCACCTCATCGTATGCCTGGGTAGAACTTTTATGTAAATATATATAAATATATATATATATATATATATATATATATATATATATATATATATATATATATATATATATATATATATATATATATATATATATATATATATATATATATATATATATATATGTATATATGTATGTGTGTGTATGTGTATGTGTGTGTGTGTGTGTGTGTGATATGTGTGATGTATATTTAAAGCATGAAAATATCGAAAGAGGTCTTCATCCCCTTCAAAGCATAACTGCACAACACTAAACATTTTCCAGATGACTCTGTCCCTGAATTCATTCGAATCGAATATTTGCAAATCACTTTCCGCTCACTGACTCTGATGTTTGTACTTGTCGTCATTTGCTTCATGTGGCTGATTTGAGACGCTGCTTTCACCCTCTCCAGATTTTCGTATTCCGTTTGTTTTGTTTTTCGATTTACTTCATGCACCTTTATATCTGGAGTGGAATCTTCGTGAAAAATATTTTGGCATTGTGGAGAGAGAGAGAGAGAGAGAGAGAGAGAGAGAGAGAGAGAGAGAGAGAGAGAGAGAGAGAGAGAGAGAAGGAGGTGTAGCTAAAATATGTCAAACAAAATAACGATAAAAAACTGGTAAATAATGGAGAAATATCAATGAATATTTCCGTTTCATTATATTGAAATCAATAATAATAATAATAATAGTTTTCCAGGAAAGACCAGATAAAATCACAGTACGATGAAGAATATATAAAAGACAGCCTTCCTTTAGCCTTTCCATAAAAGACTGATTCAGTACTAGAGTCACTGCTGAGGTCTGTTGCGGCACCGTTAACATTTATCAAAGGTTCCTGTTAAACTCTTGAGCCGGGGAAACTTGTTTCCTTCAGAAATCCGTCCTAGTCGAGCAGGAGAAATTTTGGGGAAAATCGCTCAGCAAGAAAACCTCGTCAAATCATTGTTCCGTTATACTCAAGAACTAACACCATTTTTTTTACATGAAATTGCTACTGCACCTACTTTAAGGGATTGTCTGAACGTCGGCTATGATAATCTGTTGCTAAAATTGTCAACAATATCGACATCAAGTGTTATGATTCTGGTTTAGCATAATTAATAAATCCTTAGGTCCTTATTTCGATGACCCGCTCGTAAAGGATATGCATTTAGAATTCAGTCACAGAATTTCACGGTATCTAGGCCCTGCGAGAGAGAGAGAGAGAGAGAGAGAGAGAGAGAGAGAGAGAGAGCTGTCTTCACTGATCTGCAAAAAAAAAAATGGTTTCGGTTTGTAGATGGAAGGGAAAGAGTAATTCTCAAAAGAATAAGTGAAAAGAAACAAAATTTTGAAGTAAACAGAATCCCCTTCAGAATGATTAACAGAAATGACAGTAATCCGTATATTAATTAATTCCATTTCTTCCTTCCGATTGATATAAAGCTAATTAACGTCAGTGATAATTAGTCACTCCGTTCAGAGTGATGTGACACCTCAGGGATTAAAATCTAATCTTTGTAACCAATTACAGAAAAGTCGTGGTAATCAAAATTCAAAATTTTGAAAAACTGTAGTTTGTAGTTGCCGTCGTGTTCTTGGTCTGCCTATAGACTTTCAAACAGAAATTGAATTTTAATGAAAATTAATATTAATAAGTCATAAGAAATTTTGTACAACACATACAAGGTAGAAAACCTGTATCATTTTTCAGTTAACGGTTTGGATGCTTCAAACACTGATTTGGTATTGCATGCAGGAGAGTAGGTCCAGTTGTTAATTAGAAAAATGCAGTTACGAAGATTTTGAATTAAAATAAATTGAGAGAATTGTCGAGGATGTCCAAACAAAATCCCAAGAAGAAAGTTCAGTAAAAAAAAAAAGATCTTGGAAAATGTTCATAGTTTACAAGTAAGCCTCAAACATGAACTTACAAAACCAACCCCCACCCCATTAGGGAAACATAGATAAACAAAACTACAAAGGAATAGCGAACTTGCTCTTTGAAACTAAGCGCCGAATGCGAGGAGATATTTCTAAGGCCCAGAACAACCACCAGTTCCGATTACAGGAAGTCCATTTCAAGAACCTTAGCCACTCCTTAATATGACTGAGGAAGTCGAAATATAAACCGCATTTATTCATCAGTGATAGGTTTTCCAGAGTTGACAAACAAAGCGACTGTTGCCTAATACTATTTTTACCTACAAGATATAAAAGGCCATAATAACGTATCCGTGTAACTATTTTTTTTTATAAAATATATACCTATTCATAGCAACGCTTTTTACAATATGACGGGATATTTGAATATGAGACAAAATGGAGACTTTCACATCGTCAATAAAGGCAACATTATTGTAAAGAAGTAACACCTGATACTATACAAAGAGTATGTTATCTATGGTTTCCATTGCTAAAACGATGATAACCAAGATCTCAAATCCTTAATAAGAAAAGGACTTTTCACATAAAACAGAATAGTATCACATGTGAAATATGAGTTTCTTTTCAGGAACTGGCTTAAAACTACAGATAAACTCTCTCTCTCTCTCTCTCTCTCTCTCTCTCTCTCTCTCTCTCTCTCTCTCTCTCTCTCTCTCTCTCTTAAACAGGTCACGTTATTTAAACTAATCGCCAGAGGAATTGCGGTGTTAGATCACAAGCAAAATATCTCGACTGAATTCTAATAGGACCCGAAATGGAAGCACCCACTTCCACGTCTCAGATTTAAATGCCCACCAAATCCTGTACAGAGCTGCTTAACAGTTTTCCCATCAGGCGCTGGAAGCGGATTATTTACAAAGCGGAGCTCAGTTACTTACGACTCGGCTTATGGAAAAGCGAAGTCAGCAAATGCTTTTATTTTCATTTATTTGACCCGCCAACGAGATGAGATTCCCTGGGGAAGTTTCATAACAAAACATTTGATGCATAGATGATAGTTTTGTAGGACCTTGCTCTGAGCTTTTTAATCTTTAGACAAAATTATGTTTGACTTTCTCACAGGGGAACGGAGCAGTCAAACAAAATCAGACGTATGGACGAGGTATTTCCACTTGAACTCTCATCTCATATGAGCCACTCAGTTTACTGTCTGAATAGAATTTCTGTTAGCCACATTCAAGTAGATAGACGATTAAACATATACTAAGGATATTTATATGAATGAAAAATATGATTGAATGGTTTATGAAATTCAAGCAGTTAAGCCAAGAACTGGGCCACTTTCGGCCATTCGGCACTAAGACAGTCTAAAGAGATGTGATGCATCAAGAAATAAAAATAGGAAAGAAATGGATGGATAAGCTCCCAAAGTCCAATGCCCCGTAGAAGAGTAGTGCCATCAGTGCACCTCATGTGGTGCACTGTAAACATTTCTTAAGGTTCCTTGCAGCGTGCCTTCTGCCCATAGCTGTAACCCCTTTCGTTCCTTTTACTGTACCTCCTTTCATATTCTCTTCCTTCCATCTTAACAATTGATTCATAGTGCAGCTTCGAGGTTTCCCTTCTGTTACACCTTTCAAACCTTCTACTGTCAATTTCCGCTTCAGCGCTGAATGACCTCATAGGTCCCAGTGCGTGGCCTTTGGCCTATATTTAATTCAGTTCAAATATTCAGTTCAATTCAAAGTCCAGTTGAATTTTCCTATGCATGGCTTTCACAACAAGAGTCACGTAAATTTTGAACTCCATGCAGGATTTCCCAAGACTTTTCGAGTAAGTTCTAGCTCAAGTGAAGACAATTGCAGTAATCAGAGAAGATCCATTACGATATTCAATACTTGGGTAAACTGTTTGACGAATCTCTGACCCAGTAATTAGACTCTCCAGGCAATGATTTCTCGGCATGATTCTAATAGATTAAAGAGGATGCTCTCTCTTGCTTTACGCTGCACTTATTATTATAGAAGCGGTTTCCATTTCCCGACATCTAGAAAAAACACTGATTTTTTTCGTAATAAGTTTTATGAGAAACACTGTCTTCTTTCTGGTTTAGAAACTTGCATAGCTGAATATTTTTCATTTATTTAATCACCTATTCAGAACTGCACATAACATAGCCGTTAAACAATTGTTTAACTTTAGTTGCATATTCTTTACTAACACTTGTAGCTGACAACTGAGCTTTTCGATCACTATTGTACGCATGGAAATTTTCCTCAATCTCCATATTGCACTCTTCAGCTCTTGTCCTGTCCTCCTTCAACGTCTTTGCAAGTCTTCGTTGACCAAAAGCCACCAGCTTTTGGGGCCCAGATAAATAATCCCTGATTAATAACTTCTTTCAACAAAGAAAGGTTTTCGTTGTTCTTTTCCAGAGCTAATGATAACTTGTTTTCAAAGATAAGTTGAATTTAAAATATATAATTCCTCCGTCACAGGGAAGAAGAATTTAGGCACATTAGGGAGCTCAAGTTTTCTTGTGTCTCACTGGCTCCAGGATAGGCACTGGCTGATTTTTCTAATCATTTTGCTACTGAGTTTATAACAGTGATAATGAAAGATTCACGGAATTCTTTGCGCCATTTATAAAGTCATTCTTTTTCCAAATTTCTATAATTCACAATGCCTAGCCTCCTTTCCTTCCTCCTGATAATTCTGTACATTTTTAAAAATATTGTTAATATTCTCAGTAACCTTTAATTATGAGTTTTTAAATTATTGTGAAGAGAAATCCTTACAAACCACGAGTTCTGTGTTTACATCTAAAGTCCTACAACCACACAACTGGCCCCTCATTAATGCAGGTTTTCTATGAAGCAGTATATCAATTCCTTCATAGAAAACAGCAGAATCTGAGAACTGCTGAATAGCTCTTCTTTTCTGTACTGATAGAAAAACCGTGCAGCTGACATTTTAATGTCAAGACAGCTTAAGCTGTTGGTTGCTTTCCACGTGTTAGAAAGAATGGGAAAACTCATCTGGTTTTCTGTTCCAACTGTTTAGGTTTCATAGAATCTCTTTAAGTGTTTCATGAAAAAGCATTTAGTGATAAGTGAGACGAAGTAGATATCGAGGAAGGAACATCAACAAAAAGACTCATAGGGGTTGGTTTAAATTTTCCCAGTTACTTAATTATGGGAAAATTAGAGGATATAATGTGTAAAAAGATAAAAATTTCAACAGGTTCTGCCACAGATGATTCCAAGTTATTTCATGTAGTTTTGGTTTTTAATTTGATACTACAATGTATGTATGTCAGTACAACTATAAAATGCTCTCCAAAGACATTCTAAATCCAGCTCATCAAATTGGACATTTCCTTGCATGCTCGCTGGAAAGGCTAACGGGGAGGTCAGTTCTACGCTGACCACCACTAAGGGAATCAAGTCACAAATTCTGACTCATTTCCATTTCTGTGTATTAACGACATGCTAGCTATATACATCAACCAAATGTGATTTACTAAAGATTGAGCATTTGTATTCCCCAAAGATAGTTGTTTCAATACAAATGATGCCATTTAGCGCGATCGGTGCCCCAACAAATATTCAAATATTTGATAATCAACTGGTAAAAGGCCTGGATGGAAAAGTCACAGTCCTATAGTATTATCATTAAGAGTGACACTTAAAATGACTACATCGAGTTGTAAACGTTCTTTTCCGATACTGACCTCTGTATTTATGATGGTTTGTCTTCAAGGAGCAACTTGGGGCAGGATGTATTCATGAAATGTTGGAGGATATGGCTTTGCTTGGCGTGTAAAACCCTGCAGCTAGTTAATTACCTTGTTACCAAGTGTCAATTCCCAAACCAGCTTTTGCCAAAGGCATGTCAATATAAACAACTTCAGGTTTGTATTTCTAGGAAAATAGCAAATGATCTTAAATTTGCAATTTTTCCACTATTATATCGATCCTTAAGACACCTCATAGAGAAGAATAGAATATATGCAAAGCCTTCTTAATTCTATAAAGCATTTGATTTTCTCAAGTAGTTTAACCCTGCTCTGAAAGAACCAACTTTGATCTGGAATTTGTATTCATATTAAATGCTAGTATTCTGAGGGCAAGAGCTGCACTGTTGCAGAAGGGCAACTAGGGAATTGATCAAGGTGTTGCATACTTCTCGAAGAAATTCAACAAACATTAGTCTAATTTTGCTATCATAAGGATGATATTAGTTTAGTTTTTGTTGTTACACATTTCACTCTTTAAGATAACGTTCCTTTGGTAATGTTCACATCAATTACAACCTCCTTACAATGGGAAGCAGTAACCATCAATTGCTTGTCTGCAATCTCAAAAGAATTAGGGCTCAGCATTCTGCATATTTCCTGTATTTGTAATTAGTGCAGGTTAGCTGTTATGGAAGCTTAGAAAGTGTACTTGACTGAAACAAGTGATAATCAGTCTGAATCTCAACATTGGGAACTTCTTCCAAGTACTGAGAATGTGATAAGCCAGCTGCTCGGTCACATTAGTAGAAAAAGCGTTAAAAAGGTAGTCATTTCCTCTCCAAAGATATGGATTAATTGATGTTACTTTTGACGTTCAGAGTAAGGAGAATGATTAAACAAGTAAAAAATACGCAGAAGTTTCTTCGGTGCTAGTCGACTTTTCTGTACAGCACCACAGCGTATATAAGAAGGCCACCGAAAATAGATCATCTTTCGGTGGTGATGGTATAAACTGTATGAGCTGCGGTCCATGAAACTTTAGTCACGTCCCGGTGGTGGCCTGTCCTATGTCGTTGCCAGATGTACCATTATGGCAACTTTAATATGAAATAAAGTCTAACTACTGAGGGTTGCAGCGATTTTTTTTTTTGGTGATTGGGGGTGGATGATCAACATATCAAATTGCATTTCTAGCCTCAGCAAATTGTTTAAGATCTGTGGGCGGAGAGAAAAAAGTGCGGACGGACAGACAAAGTCGGCACAATAGTTTTTTTACAGACGACTAAAAGCGTTGCTTTTCTAATGACTTCTTTCATTTTAAAGTATTTTTTTTTCCTTTTCATTGAAGTCATTACAAGTTCCATGAGAGACCTGGTTGCACCTGGTAAAACACTGGCCGTTAGTTAAGATCAGACTCATCCATGTGCCACATACATATAGAACACATATAGATATATATATTATATATATATATATATAATTATATATAAAATTACATATGGATATCGAGGTCAAAATAGAGTCAAAACCAGAACCGAAAGAATCCATATTAAACTTTAGGAGCAGCTCAGAGGAGAAAAAAACGTCGAAACTTTTCACAACTATCCTCCGAGATACAAAGATTTGGCTTTTCCTCCATGAATAATAGCGGTTACTTTTCTCCTCCTGAATAATGGAGATTACTTTTCTCCTCGTGAACAATAGAGATTATTTTCCTCCTCCTGAGTAAACTGAGGCTATTTGCAACCTCGATTCTGGCAGGCGCCATTAACATCCAGATGTTGCCTCATTGCAGATTCGTCTCCATGTTTCCTGTTGCCTTCTTTACTGGGATGGTGTTGTGGAATGGGACCGCCATCACAATAAGCCCTTGGGGTCGTTCAAGGGATGAGGCGGAGATGAATTACCTTCTTACGCTGCAAATAATTTCTGGATTAAGAAGACAAATTTCTTTTCTTTCTTCTGGCAATCAAGTCTTCCTACTCTCTGGGTTTAATTGTGATGTTTAAAAGGCATTTTATAAGACTTTTATCATTGAGAAACAGTTGTTTAGGAAATGTTGTTCTGAGAGTTTTATGGCATCAATTGGATTCTGTTTTTAAGATCAAATTTCCGGAAAAATATTTTAACTTTCTAGAATCTGTTAATGTTTGTTCATTTAAGTAATTACAGTATCAGATTATTACTTGTAAGAGACGTCTGTTATTGGATTCATCTTTACTAATACATGAGAATTTTTAGTTGAAATAAAAAAAGAGAGAAGAGAGACATAACTCTGGAGTTTGATAAATGAAAAATTTCTTTTTAAATAATACTATTATTATTATTATTATTATTATTATTATTATTATTATTAGTTATATATTATTATTGTTATTACTTATTAAATTATTCATAAAAATGATGATTTTTGAAATGTGGCATTTTCAATCAGCCATCTCAAATGTTGTAGTTATCCTGCCAAATTTTATACCCAAAAGCAGGTGACATTTTGGAAATTCACCTTTTGTTAGCAAACGATGGAAAATCTCCCAAACTTGACTTGCATCTTGATTTTTACAAAGGGAGGGATTTTTCTTTCCTTATTAAAGAAGATTGCTCAGTCACTTTGAATCGTTGGGGGGCTTTATTGATGGCTGCTGAATAATCTCTTCCTTTAGAGTTTTTTCAAAAGATTTGATATTTATTGACACACATATTAGATTCCCAGACGGAATAAATGGTTTAGATAGATGTATATAATATTAGATAGATAGGTATATAGATTTATATATATAGAGTTATATATTTTCATATATATACAAATATATATAATAAAATATTACATATATATATTATATATATATATATATATATATATATATATATATATATATATATATATATATATATATATATATACAAATCATTTATAATAACTATATATATATATATATATATATATATATATATATATATATATATATATATATATATATATATATATACATATATTTACGTTTTCCGTGGTTTTAGTTTGAAATATGCTCTGTGAGACAGGTAGCAACAATTTAAGGTAATTTAGCCTTGTGATTCTGACTTCGTGGGTAGGGAAAACGTAAAAAAAGAGGAAAACAAAGGAGAATTTCATATGAGCATAGGGCTCTGGTTACTGAGGGAAATATTACGTAAAACACGTGGGCACATTTAAAGTAGTGTATTTACATAAATGACATTAGGAAAGAGGAAAGAGGAACTCCTGAAAGATTCCTACTGGATTGAATGAAACTGGGGAATTCCAGCCACAGTCCGAGAAGCTTCCACGAAATAGGATCCTCTGAAATGAGAGATATGCACATTATACGCCAGTAATGAAAATAGACAAAGAATAATGAATTGAAGAAGCTGCACTGAGGGTGCCAAAGGAGTAATAAAGAATTAATACTGCCGATGCAAGAGGCGCACGGACATTAGACAAGGGTGATTTCTGGCTTTCTCTTTAAGCAAATATTACGAGACAAAAGCGTGACTGAAATGGGGCTCTTCCAGGGCACTTTACCTTAGCAGATTTTCCGAGGGCGCGTAGAAGGCAGTCCGTGGATGACTTGCGATTTCGAGGACGAGTTTCTTCCACGTGGTGAGATGCAAGGGCTTCCGTAAAGGGGCAAGACGATGGGGACTCCTCGAAACCAAGCAATGGCGTGTGGGCTCGAGGAATACGGTCGAAGGGCACGAGGAAAAGTATACTTTGGAAAGGGCCACGTGGTTTGGATGCAAGGGCATCGATGGGGCCAGGTGTTGAGGACGTCTTCAAGTTTCCATATCTTCCAGCCCGCGTGTGTGTCGAGACCTCGTGGGTTTTTTGCTTTTATCCTCCTATGGGGCAGGGGGTGCATCCAACACAGATGTTTTGACTCATTGCACCTGCTGCCCGCAGGGAGGTTTTGGCCTGTAGGAGAAACACCCAAGCCAGATTACTTTTGCCTCGAAGGAAAGATCTTTATCAAAAATGGGAGCAG
Source organism: Macrobrachium rosenbergii (assembly GCF_040412425.1). Lineage (NCBI taxonomy): Eukaryota > Metazoa > Arthropoda > Malacostraca > Decapoda > Palaemonidae > Macrobrachium > Macrobrachium rosenbergii. The sequence goes on from NC_089766.1 coordinate 42,436,601, forward strand.
CTTTAATCTTTTAAACCCTTGTTTTTAAGTCGATAGACAGATGGTCTATCGATCGGGCCGGCTGGCAGTAAATGAAACACAACAGAACAACCAACAACAACAAAGGAGGGGGGAGGCAATTTGCTAGCGAATTCTTGCTAATCATAATACCTCCCCATACAAGATGATGTACATACCTCCTTCGGGTGTGTACATCGATATTCAAGAATGAGCGGCAAATGCTTTACTTACTCTACATTCTGCCTTGCAATGAACTTTACTACTAAGGGTTTTATGAAGCTGTGACATTACTTTTAATAACACATTGGGACAATTTTCGTTAACAGAACGCAAAGTGATTTAAACACTTGCAAAAGAATAATTACTTTAGATTTGGTTACCCACTGGTAACTTTATAATGTGACTCGAACAATTGTGAATTAATTAAGATTATAGGACCACGTATATGAGGCTATGGCCAACAAATGAAAAGAAAGGTTATTGTTCAAGAATTAAAATACACGGTTACTTAATTTTAGATAAAATGCATGCGGTTAGTACAATCTGCCTTGAAGAGGCTGTGTAAATGAAAAACAGCGTTTATTTTTGTAAATGACATCCCCTTTGACCATATTGTAATGACTATACAAATTCGCATTGATAATTTATCTTCGTTTTAACGTGCTTTGCTCAGCTATCGTTCAAACAGCTGAGGATGACCCACACACCGGAATTTGACAGTCGTGTGCGGGCGAGAGTATTCGCGAGGTTTTAATTCGCTAACCTTAAACTACGCTAATTTTATGCGTCCACTGCCCACTCGAGTACTCCATGTTATGACGGGGCGAGCAGACAAAAGATGTGGGGTCTTAGGACAAACAGAGATCTTGGAAGGAATGGAAGGGGAAAAGGGATAATAATAACAAAAGGAAAATTACCAAGACGTTACGAATGAAACTTGACCGCATATGAAAGGCGGGACACGTCCTCAGAGCTTACGAAAGGGGCATTTAAATCACAAGGGCAAGAGTTTATGACTCGTGATTCATTAAAATAAAGATAACTAAATGACTAAAAGAAAGTAAATGATATTGGCAGAAGAGCTAAGGGAAAAAAAGTGAGGGTTTTATTGTGTTAGGCGGGAATTTATCGTCCTACGCCTATAAATTACGGCCCGGACTATCCTTTCAGTCCCAGGGCGAGAAAAGTGGAAGGGCGCGACTCCTTCAGGAGGGGCTGACACGCACGCCCAGTGCCAAGGTATGGGCGCAAGGGCGTGCCACTTCTCACTCTGTTATTCTTAATGATTTATACATTGTGTGGGGAATGGTATCCCGTATTTAATTGCCTCTTGTGGTGATAATTTAAGGGAAGATTAATAGAAGGTGATAAGAGATAGAAGTTCCTGAGGAACGGAGGAAGATAGAGGAGGGCCTGACATCCCCTTCTGGATTAGGGTGCCAAGACCTTCGAAAGATGAAATGGAGCACAGGTGCCATGGGAGCTCTAGAGCTCTTTGTAAATTACCTGGAATGTCCCACGCCCGTGGTAATTTCGCCTCGAGTCTTTCTTAATGGGACAGTCGTCCTCGGCCGGGGAAGCGGAGGGCCCGCGACTGGAGGGCGGCACGGAGTACCACCTGGGCCTGCTGATGCGACAGCTGACGCAGGAGTGTTCCGTGCGGGTTCTACCATGATCCGTCGCGGCTCTTGTAGTTCATCGGCCAAGTGAGATATGGCAGAATCCTGACTTGCAATTGCGTCGGCGACGGGCTGAGGCAGAGAGGAGGCGGTCGGGGTGGCGTGAGCGGCTCGCAGGTAACGTTGACCAGCTCAGGCACGGGGTTGCAGGCCGCACCTGCAGGTGAGCTTCCAGCGGTGGTCGGGAGGAACCGTCTCTCTGACCGACGCTGGTAGCGGTGCCAGGCCGGGGAAGAGAGGGGGTCCTGAGTTGGATCCCGTGAATGGAGATCGGCGTAGCGCTCTGGCGCTGGCACTAGGGCAGAGTCAGGCGCTATCAGAGGTTTCTTGGGCTCGCTCGGTCAGGACGGACGAGCTTGGCCTGCTCGGGGCATGCAAGTGGCACCGGCAGGAATTTGGCATCTCCTGAAGGGAGATCTGATTGGGACCCTGGCACTGGCACTGAGGCAGGGCCGGGCACTGGAATTGGATCGGGAACCGATCGAGGGGGCCACTGTACATTGTACTCAGGTGGCACTGGTGGGGACTGCACGTCCTCCTGGTACCCAGGGGGCGCCAGTCTTGGCTGAGGGAGAAGCGGGGGAGGATTACTCGCGCCCGCGGAATGATTCGGGAATGGGGACCCCTAGATTGTCGTGATTTCGGTGGGGACTGAAAGTCCTGTCCCAGGATGACGTCATAGCCTCCGGGGAGATGGCTTGCTACTGCAAGATTGCAAATTTTGGATTGGTGAGGTCTTGTGACTCTCAATTGGACCGTAGGGAGTATCATTTTAAATTGATTTATTCCCTCGATCGTGACGAGTTTTCGTCTATTGACGATAGCTCCGGGGAACTCTGTCCCTTCGGATGAGGGAGATTTTGCGCCCTGAGTCCTCGAAAGCAGTGACTCGGCGCGTGGGCTCGCTACCTTGTGGAGGGGCCACGTATACAGGCCCTTCGGCAGGAGGGCCTAATGACTGGGGATCTGTGACGGCCAAGGCGACGGTGGGAGTAGTTGATTTATTATTGCGTGGGCATTTTCGCCCATGCTGAGGAGAATTTATAAACCTTGCACGCCGTGCAAAAGGTCAAAAGTCTTTTCGCTGCCCCTGTGGAGGCGCAGGCGAGTTATTTGTCGGTTTTTCGGGGAGAGAGGAGCCGGTTTCTTGTTCCGGCACTGTTCGGAGGAATGCCCCATTTTCTTGCAATAATGGCAAGTTAGGGGCTTGCCCGAGTTCCCATTTTTGTGGGAATTTGAACCTCCGAGGAGGGACGGGGATTTATCTTCCGCCCCATGGATCCTTCTTGAGGGTGGTGAGTTTCCACATATCTGCTATTCGGCAACACTCGGTGAGTGTTGCTGGGGCTTTTTCCACTATATGGGTGGCGAGGGCAGGAGGGGCGTAGCGCAGGAAATGCTCAATTTAAACCGCTCGAGTACCTCGGCGGTGTTAGTGGCTCCTTCCGAATCGAGCCATTTTGTCAACGCCCGCTCAATGGTACGCCCAATCGGACCAAGTCTGGCCTGCTTCTCTGGGCTGCTCTCTCCAACGTCTCCTCCACCGCTCGGGGTAATCTCGCACGCCTTCGTAACTGCTTGGCGACAGCTTCCCAGTTTCCCCGATCGTCTGCGGGAAGGGCGTGGTAGGCAACGAGGGCCTTTCCGCCCAGGAATTTAGTGAGAACAAGGGAGAGTTCCGCGGGGGAGAGATCGCAGCACTCCAGGACTCGTTCGGCCCTTTCAAGCCATTCGGGTTCGGACTCGGTCCATTTTGGCATGAACGAGTGAGCTTGGCTGAGGGCACTCATTCCCCGCGGCAGGGGCGGGGGTGGCGTGCTGTCGTTCTAGCACCTGGAGCTCATGGGCGCTGTTCTTCTCTTCCCATTCTCAAGTTCCTCCCGTTGTTCTTGGGCGATTCTGTCTCTCTCTCTCTCTTCACGTTCTCTCTCTCTCGTTGTTCTTGGGCAAAGCGATTCTCTCTCTCTCTCTGCCTCCTGCTCTTGGGCAATTCGTTCCCTCTCCTCGTTGTTCTGCACGTTCTTTTCTCCTCTCTCTTCCTTCTCCTGCTCTTGGGCAATTCTTGCCTCTCTCTTCTGTTTCTCTCTCCTCTCTTTCCTTCTCCTGCTCTTGGGCAATTCTTGCCCTCTCTCTCTCCTCACGTTCTCTTTCTCTCTCTCTTGTTCTCTTGCTCTCTCCGCTTGGCATCGTCCACTCGCTCTTGAACCCATGCTCTCAGATCTTGCCCCGATAGTCCCATGTCCTTCCCAGCGGACATGTAGAATTTGAAATCCTCGTTTTGTTGGGCTCTGGTATTAGCCATCTTGAAATAATGGGTATATGATATGTCTGAAAAGACTCAGGTTGTCTGAAAAGACTCAATTGCAGGAATCTGAAACACTCAATTGTTCAGACTGCAGGAGAATGGATCTGTCCAAATAAGACAGTTGATTAGTAAGTCTGAGAGACTTTTGTTAAAATTTGATATGTCTTGGAAAGACGTGGTTGTTCTTGGCGAACGAATTTTTAATGTGTCTCGGAAGACGTAAGTTGGATTTTGTCACGCTCGGACTTGGCCGGCTGTAGCGTGAAGTTAAGGAGTTGTTCTAACGAACTAGAATGATCAGTCCCAGCTGGCTTAGATGTGTGAACTACACTGTATAATGTCTCAAAAGGACTTAATTTTGGGTTCCAAAGGAATGGAGAAATTAAACGCCACGTTCGACTAGAATTTTTGTATGAGTCTCTGAGGACTGGAATTTGGAGAAATTCTCGCCACGTGCGACGTAGAATTTTAGGAGTCTCTGAGGACTGGAATTTGGAGAAATTCTCACCACGTGCGACGTAGAATTTTAGAGTCTCTGAGGACTGGAGTTTGGAGAAATTCTCGCCATGCTCTGACGTAGAATTTTAGGAGTCTCTGAGGACTGGAATTTGGAGGAATTCTCGCCACGTGACGTAGAATTTTAGGAGTCTCTGAGGACTGGAATTTGGAGAAATTGTATGCGACATATTTTTAGGAGTCTCTGAGGACTGGAATTTGGAGAATTCTCGCCACGTGCGACGTAGAATTTTAGGAGTCTCTGAGGACTGGAATTTGCCACTGCGATGTAGATTTTAGGAGTCTCTGAGGACTGGAATTTGGAGGAATTCTCGCCACGTCAACGTTGAATTTTAGGAGTCTCTGAGGACTGGAATTTGGTCTAATTCTGTATGCCATAGGATGACGTAGAATTTTAGGAGTCTCTGTTGAATTTGAAAATTTCACGTAGAATTTTAAGTCTCTGAGGACTGGATTTTTTTTGAGTCACTTAGGACTTGTTACGATTCGTCCCTTTAGGACTTAGAAATTACTAAGGAAACCCAAAGAAAAATGTTTGCTGGGAAATGAATGGGGCTACACACGCGGGCATGGGCGGGGGGCTGCAGGTCGTTTGGCCAACACCGGAGGTATTTTTAGATTCTGGGTGAATGAACCTGTATATTTATATACCGTCTGGGATTCGGGAATTTCCCAGTCGTCTGAGAGGATAACAGTACAACGGCCTAGTAATTTTCCTATAAGCGGAGTTTAAATTTCGCTTTCCTAACACCTAACTCGAATTCTAACTACACTGAGAATTTCAGCAATGCAAGCTGACTTCGTCGTGTCCCACGGGGGAATTTATTCGCGCCTAAATAACAGTTAGCTAATTCGAAACGTTAAAAGTAAAATTTATCACAGAGGAATTTCTTTTGCACTATTCCTCGAAGCAAGAATATGGCAAGGATTTTAACACAGAGGAATTTCGCACTATTCCTCGAAGCAAAGGATGGTTAGCACTGGTTATTTCCTAACTACCTATCCTGAAAGGCATGCATTAACGAATCTAATACGGCGGTTCTTTTCTCTCAGTGAATACATGCGTCCCTATTTCTAATTCCTAGGAACAGTCACGATTGTAAAAAGGTTTTGCTAAGATTAACACATTACTTACGTGGAATTTTCTGGATCTGTGTGCTGGTTTTACACAAAAGGTTCAGTAATTGTCTCGTACCCAGCTTAGCTTTGCTAATAGCTGATCTGGCAAGTTGCAAATGCAATAAAGCAACACTACTGGGAACTGCAACTGCAAAACGAGATCTATGGCCAGGTCGCCATTTTTACGTTTTCCGTGGTTTTAGTTTGAAATATGCTCTGTGAGACAGGTAGCAACAATTTAAGGTAATTTAGCCTTGTGATTCTGACTTGTGGGTGGAGGGAAAACGTAAAAAAGAGGAAAACAAAGGAGAATTTCATATGAGCATAGGGCTCTGGTTACTGAGGAAATATTACGTAAAACACGTGGGCACATTTAAAGTAGTGTATTTACATAAATGACATCAGTTGGGAAAGAGGAACTCAAGTAGATTGAATGAGGATTCCTACTGGATTGAATGAAACTGGGGAATTCCAGACACAGTCCGAGAAGCTTCCACGAAATAGATCCTCTGAAATGAGAGATATGCACATTATACGCCAGTAATGAAAATAGACAAAAGAATAATGAATTGAAGCTGCACTGAGGGTGCCAAAGGAGTATAAAGAATTAATACTGCCGATGCAAGAGGCGCACGGACATTAGACAAGGGTGATTTCTGGCTTTCTCTTTAAGCAAATATTACGAGACAAAAGCGTGACTGAAATGGGGCTCTTCCAGGGCACTTTACCTTAGCAGATTTTCCGAGGGCTTCGAGAATACAGTCCGTGGATGACTTGCACATTTCCGAGGGCGAGTTTCTTCCACGTGGTGAGATGCAAGGGCTTTTCTAAAGGGGCAAGGCGATGGGGACTCCTAAACTCCAAGCAATGGCGTGTGGGCTCGAGGAATACGGTCGAAGGCACGAGGAAAAGTATACTTTGGAAAGGGCCACGTGGTTAGGATGCAAGGGCATCGATGGGGCCAGGTGTTGAGACGTCTTCATTCCATATCTTCCAGCCCGCGTGTGTGTGCGACCTCGTGGGGTTTCTGCTTTTTATCCCCTCCTATGTGGGGCAGGGGTGCGTCCAACACAGATGTTTGACTCATTGCACCTGCTGCTCGTGCAGGGGAGGTTTTGGCCTGTAGGAGAAACACCCAAGCCAGATTACTTTTTGCCTCGAAGGAAAGATCTTTATCAAAAATGGGAGCGGCTTTAATCTTTTAAACCCTTGTTTTTAAGTCGATAGACAGATGGTCTATCGATCTCTGGGTTTAAATGAAACACAACAGAACAACCAACAACAACAAAGGAGGGGGAGGCATTTTATAAGAATTTTTATCATAATATATATATAAATATATATATATATGGTATATTATATAAATGTTATTATATAGTTATTATATATATCATATGGATTATGTCGTAAAATCAGGTCCTTATTACCCAGGACCTTAGGCTGCCTATTAGATTTAGTCACATCAGCCATGTTCTTAAATGGAATGGTAAGATTTTATTAAAACTTCACAAAAGAAGAAGGCCAGCAGCACTCCCAACACCTTAACAAGACACTGTTATTCTACTCAGTTTCTTAAATAAAGTGAAGCAGATTCAGAGTTAATATATTATCATGCGAAAAGATAAACCAGTAAAGGTTTTGGTGTTGTTTGGGAAAAATACCACGCTGGGTTTTCAGTTTCAGAAATTAACAAAATGGTGCTTTTTAGAAGTAGAATCATAACCTTACAGACATTAAGAAACTATCTGTCAATAAACTCAAGTTGCATAAAATGCGTTCTAATTATATCATACCTTTTATGTATGCTGAGACTAAATTTCCCAAAATTTCATTATTTTTAGGTTATTGGTTTGTCAGGCAGTAACGTAATTTTAAAGTAAATTCTCATTGTTTTGCCTTTTTGCACTGATGGCTTTAATTTTTCTATTGTTTGCAATTTTGTAAAACTAAGTTAAGTTAGGTATTTTGCTGTTGGTTTTATGTTAATTTATATTTTGGTTAAATGTAGGGTTAATTTCTTTGGTTAAAAGAAGATTTTTATGGCGCCATCTATTGAGTGCAGTTTTAAGTGCGCCCTTTCAGTGTTTTTGCTTCCTTGCCAAATTTGTAACTCTGTTTATTTTTCTTTGTGGTGACTGGGAGTGTTGTAGGAGAGAGGTGACTTGTGACTCTCCTAAAGTATTCTCGAGAGTCTAGTTCAAGACCGTTGAAGACTCTGGAGCTGCTGATCTGTCTGCTGTTGTGGATTATATATACATCTCTTCCTATTGTGAAGATTTCTCGCTTGTTCTCAGGAGAACAACAATCTGCTGGTATTGAGCTGCTTCTTAATGTAAAAGGCAGTTATGTATATGGAGCTACATGTGGAGTACGACAGTGCAACTGTGATTTAAGTGACCTACTGGCTTAATCTTGACGTTGGCAGTTGTGTGTACATCTGGGCTAGAGCCTCTTTTCATCTTTTATGGATGTATCCACTGTATCAGCACCAGAGTGGCCTTGTTGGAGCAAGTAGGGTGTCTTCTCTCAGGTAAGAGGAACATCCTCTGTATATTTGGCGTAAGCTGTAGACTCAAGTGTTAGTATCCACCAACTGTTTTGAAGGGCAGTTCTTCTGATGAGAGTGACGTTCTGTGGCAGTTTTTGTTGAGTGGTATATAGACTCATCTGTATTAATACTGGTCTGTGTCAACGTACCAAAACATTGGATCTTCAGCTACACCTTAAACAGGGTGTAATTATAGTCTTCAAGTGTGTGTTTATATTTATTTATTATGAAAATTGTTCAAGGTATATTGCGAGACTGAGTGTCATGAGTGTATAAATTAATATTAAGGTTTAGATTTTTATATCTTAGGTAGGATTATTATTTCTTTTTGTATGTCCTTCCACTTCTTTCCTTTCTATTTAGTAATAGGCTAGCGTGGTGGGTAATTTTTGGGTCCCTTATTAAGATTAAGATTTGGTTTCTTCACTATGAGTAGGGTTTAGCTTTAGTTATTGGTGACTCTTGGAGTTATTTGATGGTATTTTGTACTTTATCAATTTATTACTTTTTGTGAGCCATCAGTGTTTGTGCATTTACTGTGCAATAAATATTGTGAAATTTTTGCCTATGTGTCTTTCTGGTTTTTCCTCGCACCTACTGATTTGTGTTTTTGTCACTGGATTTGAGATTAAAATAAAAGAACCCGTTATGGCTTCCTCCTAGAGGGAGTTCGTAACATGGTTATTTATGTTAACCGCATTAAAAAAGGAAATATTCTTAATTTAATTTAAGTAAACTATAAGATATAGTAGAAGAGGTGTCTAATTAATAATCTATTATTAATTAAATAAAAAAGCAGTTTCATTACAAAATGAAAACCTTGAATACCCAATTAATGTTATGTTAAGAACTTATATTTTAGTGCGCATTATACAATTCCGCCACACGCAAACACATACTATTACGATCTCGCCTCTCGAGATCTACAGGTTCTTAAAAAAAAAAAAAAGACAAGCAATTGGGCTGAAATGACTGACGAGAGGTGACAAACAAAGGAGGGAGGAGCAGAACAAATACAAAAAAGGTGACCTTAAACTTAATTTATTATTTACAGTAATTTACATTATATACAAATGAGTCAGGTTCAATGACGTAATACTTAAAATGAACAAATCAATAAACATTACTCGAGAACAAATTAAACATAACAAAATCGAGTCAGTACAACATACAAACCAAGTAATTAAACTCCAAATAAATTAATAAATAAAAATTGAGCAGCAAAATACAATCCAAGTGATTAAACCTCAACTCAATAAAATCTTAAGCAGCAAAATACAATCCCAGTAATTAAACCTCAAACAGATCAATAAACACTTGAGCAGCAATATAAAATAACACAGGCAGCATAATACATTAAAAACAACATCACCAGACGAACTCAATAGAGCCGTCGAAACAGCCCCAGGCTGCTTTACAGGAACACTGCAGGACACCTCCGACAGAGTCGAAACGACAACCATCTCGTCCTCAAGCACAGTGCTGACGTCCTCCTCCAGTACCGACGACCATGACAGAGCCGACACGGCAACCATCTCGCCCTCCAAGAAACGTACTGACGTCCTCCTCCTCGACGAATGACAGAGACATCTCGTCCTCCAAGAATACTGACGTCCTCCTCTAATCACGACGACCATCTCGTCCTCAAGCAACCATCTCGCCCTCCAAGAAACGTCGTCCTCCTCTAAACGACGACCTGACAGAGCCGGTACGGCATATCTCGTCCTCCAAGAAACGTACTGACGTCCTCCTCTAATCACGACTACTCCAGCTGGACACGGCAACCATCTCGTCCTCAACCTGACTCGTTCCTACTACGAGGACCTGACTGACGAGCGGTAACCATCTGACGCCACGAACCTCAACAGACGTCAGCTTGCCAGAAGCGTCAGCTTGCCAAAAAAAAAAAAAACAAAAGGAGGCAACAACCCACTAAGACTATATATATTGTATGACATTTTTTATCACACCGTGATTAATATGCAATCACATGGCAGCCATCTCAAATGTCGCTTAACGTGTTAAATCCAGATACGTATCTCGTGTCAATGGGATCGAGACTCCTCTAATCAGTGCCAGAGTCCATTTATCCATATAAATTTTGCACGTCCATTTATCCTTATTGACGACTCTTCGGTGATAATTCCCATCGGGGATATTCCTGAGGTCCAGCGTGGATTTGATATTAACCATCTCGCGACATTTGTAGCTTCATGATTATATATATTAAAGTATGTATATGACAGATATATGCATATTTATACAAATACATATATATACATCTCTAATCACGACGACATGAGGAAACCATATCAAGAAATATGTACTGATATATATATATATATACGATATATACACGGCATATATATACATATATATATACATACTGTATATACATCCATACATACATACATACATCTCCATATATATATATATATATATATATATATATCATACATACATACATACATACATACATACAGAGCCATAACCATATTCGTCCTCATACATATATATATATATATATATATCGCAGGTACGGATATATATATATATATATATACATACATACATTTATACATACATATTACATACATACATACAGCTCGCCATACAAAAATATATATATATATATATATATATATATATATATATTTATATATATATATATATATATATGTTTATATATAGAATCTACTGCTCACTTTTACCTGGTTGGCAACGTGAGCCCATTGTGATTATGAGACCCAGGTTCTGTTTCCAAGTGCTACTAGATATCAAAATATCTATCATATTTCTTGTACTCGGATCTTAAGGTTTTGTAGTGACAAGCGTAACCAAAAATGTATATGCAAGAATTTTACAAATACATATAGTTAATAGGGCACTGTATATATATATTACATACATATATATATATATATATATATATATATATATATATATATATATATATATATATATATATATATATATATATATATATATATATATTATATATATATATGAATCACATCACAGTGATTCATATACAAACATTAAGCTACAAACGTCCTTTAATATACATACTCTATATACACCAAAACATGAAATAATATATTTTCATATATGTTACCGAAGGGATATTTTTTTTATGTTGATAATAAGTTACTGTCGTCCCGTAGCCCATTGGATTATCGGAACCAACGAAAGACACAAGAACATATTTCTTGCACTCGGATCTACAGTGACGCCTTGACCCACACTGTAATTTAATTATATATATATATATATAATATATATATATATATATATATATATATATATATATATATATATATATATATATATATATATATATATATATATATATGTATATATATATGTATATATATATGTGTGTGTATATATATATATTTATATATATATATTATATACATATATATACAAATATATTAATATCAAATATATATATACAGGAAATATATATTTTATATATATATATATGGGTTTTGTTTTAGTTGATAATATCGTATATCCAGACCAATGAAAGACAAGAACTCAGGATACATATATATATATATATATATATACATATATATATATATATATATATATATATATATATATATATATATATATATATATATATATATATATATATATATATATATATATATATAGATAGTGAGGAGGGGGCGACAAAGACTTTTAGCTATAAACAGTCATTTATTCTGGACGTTTCGTACTGTACCTTTCTTAGTCTTCCTTGTCAGTCCTAACATTGCCACTTAATAGGTTGGTTCAGCTTTGCTTATATTCAGTGTTTTTAAATTTAAAATACTTTTTAGGGGTTTTGCGACATTTGACATATTCTTAAGCTGTCCTTTTTAATTTCTCCTTTTAATGGTTTAAATTTGTAATCATGGTGCATTTTGCATCTAGAATTTGTAAAATTTATGTAATTTATATAATTGATTTTGTACAGCCCTCGACAATGTAATGAAGACATTACGAAACGTCGAGAATAAATGACCATTTCCAGCAAAAAGTCCTTGTGGTGTCCTCCTCATTGATGCATATCTGGCAGTGGCCACCACTTTTTGGAAATATACATACATACATACATACATACACAAACACACACATACACACACACACACACACACACACACACACACATATATATATATATATATATATATATATATATATATATATATATATATATATATATATATAATATAATTTTGCGTTTTGTACTAAATTACTGTTACCTTACTTACAGAACCAATGTTTTTTCAAGCTTATTTGTTTGCGTACTCATTTGTTTTAATTTTAATACTTAAAGCATACATAGAAAGGTTCTTCATAATCTTCAAAGCATCACTGCACATCACTAATAATTTTTCAGAAAGATTCTGTCCCTGAATTCCTCTGAATCGAATATTTGCAAAGACTTTCCGCTCACAGACTCTGATGTTGGTCCCTTGGCTCCTTCATTTGCTTCATGTGGCTCATTTGAGACGCTGCTTTAATCCTCTCCACCTTTTGTATCCGATTATTTTTTTTATTATTTTTATTCACCTTTATATTTGTAATGGAATCTTTGCTATAGAGAGAGAGAGAGAGAGAGAGAGAGAGAGAGAGAGAGAGAGAGAGAGAGAGAGAGAGAGAGTGTGGCTGGAGATAAAATATGTCAAACGAATAAAAGAGTAAAAACCGTTAAAATAATGAAGGAAATTGTCGAAAAATATTTCCATTTCTTAATAATAATAATAATAATAATAATAATAATAATAATAATAATAATAATAATAATAATAATAGTTGGCAGGGAAATATCAAAGTATAGTATAAAGAAGAAAGTTTAAAGATAGCTTTCCATTGAGCTTCTCAAGCAATGTTCGATTCAATACTAGACACACTGCTGAAGTCTGTTGCGACACAAATCAATATATCTCAAACCATATTTCGCTCAAATCACGAACCAAGACCTCTTTTTTCATTCCGAAATCTGTCCGATTCGACGTGAGAAACTGTGAGGAAAACCGGTCGGCAAGGAACTGTGCCAGAAAACCTCATAAAATGTTAGTTTAGTTATACTCAGGAACTAACACAATTTCTACCGTATATTTACAACCAGAAAGCAATACATTGCTTGTGCGAGTAATAACACGTTGACTCATTGCAACTCCTCTCACCCAGATATTGGAAACTGTAACATTGCTCTAAAATAATTCTCGACTTCTGTGTATCCTAATGTCTCAGACATCTTTTGATATTTAAAATGAATTTTCTTTTGGGAATCGAGAAGTTAATTTCAAACCTCGACAATAAAATTATACCCCGACGCACGAACAGATAAACTTTAAATGTAAAACTAACAATTGATTTATAAAACTAATAGACAAAGAGTCGTGAAGGGGATGCAGGTGAGACGGTAAAAAAAGTAATCTGTCGATGTGCAAAGCCTCTTCGGTTCTCAGATTCTGTGGTGGTCTGAGATGTGGCTGACATCTAAATTCTTGAAACCCTAGCAGCTAACAGAAAAAAATATTTGACAAGTAATTTAAGCATCAGTATGAAAATAACCTTTTAATCGGAAACGATGTCCATAGTATTGAAATTTTTCACAAATTTCATATCAAAGCTCCATCATCATTGGTGGGGAGGTTGAGAGTCGGTATAAAACCTGGAGAGAAAACGCTTGTGCAGGCGGTCTTCTGAACGGTCAAAAATTGAAGACTGACAAACGCAAAGATCAGTGCTCATTGAAATGAAGAGACCTCCGAAGGGATTACTAAGTGTTTCTCGAAAGCCACGCCCACCCTTCCTCGGGACAGGCAGAATGAACCAGAAACAAGAGGACGCCTCCGGCTACAAGACGAGGCTCTGTCTGACACCGTCCTAATTCTAACCATAACTCCCGCTTGTTGTTTTTCTCAACAGCGGAGAGTTTTTTTTTTTTTCAACTGGCTGGGTTTCGACAAGAAACCCGGGGAATAAGCGGCTCAAGGTCCTTTAAATAAAGTATATTTAAAGGCCCTTGAAGCAGCTCCTGAACAAACCGAAAGGGTTGGAGAGAACGATTGGTGAGAGTGGACATAAGAGACAATGGAGCAGCATAAAGGAGCGACATAAGAAAAATTACAGAAAAAGAAGTAAATATTTTCAAATTGTAAGTAATAGAGAACTGCTGATTTAGTTTTACATTTTTGACTCTGCTCTTCCAAGTAAGCTCCCGGATTGCTAGTAGCTTTCCACTACGTCACCTAAGGAGTTCCGCCTAGTCAGCGGTTATGTGGGCTTTGGCGTTTCAATTTTCTGGCCTTCCAAATATAAATTATAATCACTGGGGGAGATGTCCAGTTATCATACATACAATGAATTAAGTCTAAACATTTGTTGCATGTCATCTTAAAGTAGAACAGTGAATGGTTAGACATTTGGAATGCTTCTATTTAATAATCATAACTCACTGCAACCCCAGTGAAGTTCTGTCTCGTTTTCAGTGCACTGGTTGTCGTGAAGTTTCAATCTTTACAGTGAAAATGATTATGAGTATTGCCATAAGTAAAAATATAAAATTAAATCCGAATGTCGAAACAAGAATTAACTGATTTTGATATCTATTGCAGTCAAATGATTTGATCATAAATGATTCTCTTGAATTATAAATATCATGCAAGATATTTACCTGAGATTGCTCTTGCGTCCACTTTAGAGAGTGTGTGTGTGAATGTAAGTTCTAATAATCCGTTGCTTGTATCTTTGTCAACAACATCGACGACCAATGTTGTGATGCCGGTTTAGCATATTTAATGAATGCTTCTGTTCTCATCTTGATGAACAGCTCTTAAAGGATACACATTTCGAATTCAGTTGCAGAACTCGACGATATCTAGGCCTTAGAGAGAGAGAGAGAGAGAGAGAGAGAGAGAGAGAGAGAGAGAGAGAGAGAGAGAGAGAGAGCGCAAAATCATCGATCTGCAGCAGAAAAAAAAGTTTCAATATACACATGAAAGACACAGATTACTGTAATTTTCAGAAGAATAACTGAAATGCCATTCTGATTGATACACAGCATGACAGTAATCCACATAGTAATTAATTCCATCTACCAAAGTTTCTTTCGGTCTGATATAAAGCTAATGTACCGTCATTAATGAGTAGTTGCACCTATGACTCTCAGGGGTTAAAATCTAGTGGTTTCTAATTGCGTAACAGTGGTAATGAAAACTCATGCTTTTGTGAAACTTCATTGGTACTCGCTGTCGCGTTCTTGGTCTTCTCAGAGACTTTCTGGCAGAGGTAACATTTGGATGAAAAATTATATTTGATAAGAAACTTTGTACAAAACATAAATGGCATAAAGCCTGATGTATTCTTCCATTTGTGGGTCGGATAATTTACTACTTCAAATACCGATTTGGTATTGCATGCAGGAGAATAAATTCATTTTTATATTAAAATAACGCAATTAGAAAGATTTTAGACAAAAAATGAAGTAGTATTGTTGAGGATGTGTATGCGTAGTGCCAAGAAGGAAGTTATATAAAAAAAAAACCTTGGGTAGAGTGGCCACAGTTTACAGAAATCTCAAATATGGGCTTGCAAAAAATACTCCTACTAGGGAGACTAGTAACCCTTTATTACAAAGGAATGAAGAACTTGCTCTTTGGAAATGAAGTCTCAAGGGACAGGAGACTCTGACGAAGGCCCAGAACAACCACCAGCTCTCATTACAGTCAGCTCACTTCAGTTACCTGACACTACCCTTTTTCTTGGCTAAGGAAATGTTAACATAACCCACATTCATTAACAAGTTTCAGATTTTCTAAAGCTCACAAACAAAGAGACTGGTATTTCCTAATATACTTTTTACCCATAAGATATAAAAGCCCATAAAAATAATTTTTTGCAGCTTTTTCATAAAATAGGTTGTAATATCTAACACTTTGTTTATGAATGACCGGCTTTCTTTTCCTTGGATTTAGTGAAGTAAACATTCCCCATTGGCAGAAGCAAAATTAGCATAACGCTTCCTCCTAACTCTTGCCTTAATTTATATATGTGTGAGATGGTCATTAGGGCAGTGTGTTAATTAGACATCTCTCTGTTCCTACAGTAGTGATATCTTTTGTTACTATCTCAAGTGTACGTCTATCCTGACCCAAGATTTCTGGGAATTGCATCATTAGAAATTCCATTGTATGAACAATACTCTCACAAGCAATAGATTCTCCTTTATTATTGTTGTGCCCCTTTGCAAGTGGGTTCTTTTCATTTTAACCCTTACTGGATGGGCATGATCATATGAGGAACCATAACAGGTTTTGAGCCAGCACCGGGCTACCTCTTATGAGTATTAATATTGCGCACCAGACGTTTGGATGAATTTAGTGGGAAAAATGTTCGTATCTCTGCAATGGGCCATAAATGACTTATGGCAACTGCAGTAGCTCACAACGGGAGAGATTTCATGGGGCTATGTACTGCCTCTCTGTATCTCCAGGATGCCTTTTTATTTATTTTCTCATAAACATACCCAGGGATTGCTGTTGGTTTTAGTTCTTATCTTTTATGATAGTATGTATGTCAGCTATAATTGTAATTTTGCAAAGAAAAGTGCAAAGAAATATTAGAAAAACATTAATACATCACAAAAAGCTACTGCATCTCCCCATCTCAGTAAATCTCATAAATATTTGACAGTAAATATACCCAGAGTTTGTTACTGATTTTAGTTCTTATCTGTTATGATGCTGTGTGAGCTGTTATTATAATTTTACAAAATAAAATAAAATATATTATTAGAAGAAACTTGAATAACTTTGTAAAATTAGCATATTTTTACAAGTGTCTTGGAAAAGAGGCCCCACACAGGGTTGTAAATATTCTCTTTCACCTTCCCATGGAAGGTACAGGAAATTTTTTACGATACACCATGTGCATTTGCATATCTTCCTCTTTCCATTGATGTGTTTTTTTTTTAACTGGTCAGCCTTAAAGTTTGCCCAGTCCGGGATGTGCTTAATATATATTTAGCCCACCCCATAAGGGTTAAACTATTAAGTGGTGTCCTGGTGTTATTTATGCTGTTGATTTACATTGTAAATTTGTAATTAAAGTCATTGTAAAGTACTAGGATTGTCACTTTTGCAATCTTACCTATTCTTTCCATGTTCTTTCCCCATTTACGTCTCAGTGACCATTAGCAAGGTTATTTCTGTAAGTATCCAAAATCAACCACTCAGCCACAGACGTAAATAATATATATATATATATATATATATATATATATATATATATATATATATATATATATATATATATATATATATATATATATATATATATATATATATATATATATATATATATATATATATTTATATTTATATATATATATATATATATATATATATATATGTGTATATATATATATATATATATATATATATATATATATATATATATATATATATATATATATATATATATATATATATATATATATATATATATATATATATATATATATATATATACGCTAACTAGCAATTAATTTCTTCTAATGAAATCAGTATCATGTGATTCACTTAACGCAGCAGGAGCATTGCAACAGCGGAATCCTGACTGGATAATCACGCACTTGAATACTCGTGATGGCTGCGTTAGCTGTGTTCGACTTCAAATTCTTTGTCATCTTTTTTATAATTGTTTTGTGTCACTCCATTCAGCCAGTAACTCTCCGATGTTTGACATCCTTTTTCAGTCTTTGTGAATAGAGGGATAGAGACTCATGAACTGGGATTCTTTTATTGGGAAAGAATACATTATTTGAGGATAACTTTACGGAAGACATCCATCACGTTTCAACTGCCGGACCTTCTCTCCATCTTATTACTCGGCTAGTCGCATCTCGTGTATTCTTTCCCAATAAAACAATCCCAGTTCACGGCTCTTTATTTCTCCTGTCACAGAGAATGATAAACATCGGAGAATTACTGGTTGGATGCAGTAACACAAAAGAAATAATCATCAGAAAGATGGAAAAAACTGCAATCAACTACAACCTACCTGCTTCAAAAGGGTCTTCTGCTGACATACACTTCAGTAATCGAAATATGCTAATTTTGCCTGTTTATTTCCTTTCTTTTCTCTCTCTCTCTCTCTCTCTCTCTCTCTCTCTCTCTCTCTCTCTCTCTCTCTCTCTCTCTCTCTCTCTCTCTTTCCCCATTTTTCCTCAGGGATTAGGTTCTGTATTATATCTAGTTTTTCTCTCTATTATTTTCTTCGCTTGCCACTTTTAGTGGTTTCCGCTAACTAAACGACCGTCCACCCCTTTCTATAAAGTAGAATCCTGTTACATGAAATCCATCACCGCAATTCAGTGCCTGGTGTGGAAATTCCACTACATTCTTTATTCTCATTCCCTGTCCTCACAATTTCTCTCGCTGTCAGTTTTCAAAAGCGAATCGGCCCATTAATAGAAGCAGATATCTTACAAAAGTAGAACTCAATTACTTAAGACTCAGGTTATGAAAAAGCGAAGTCAACAAAAAAAATCCAGGATGGTTTGGATTGTGCCAGCAAGGATCTTTTCCTCAAGTATGAGAAGGTGTTGAAGGGGATAAGAGGCCTGATGTGGTCGTCTGGACTCGGACAAACCAACAAACGAGATAAGAATCCTGGAGGAGATTTCATAACAAAACATTTGATGTGTAGATAGTATTGCAGGACCTTGTTCTGGATACGAAAGTTTATTAAGAAATTAAGTCTTTCCATAACTTTTAAATACTTATACAAAATCATATTTGATTAGTTTACAAAGTAACTAAAGAAATAGTATGAAATCATATTATTTA